>NC_038243.2:34318594-34571848 GCF_000004515.6 Glycine max | reverse complement strand
CCTTACGGTTATCCGCACCCTTTTGTCATCCAGAGGCGGCGGGCCCGATGACAAGCAGAGACCAAATTTGGTCATTCTGCACCCTTGTATCATCCAGAGGCGGCGGGCCCGATGATACGCGGAGATACCTTACGGTTATCCGCACCCTTTTGTCATCCAGAGGCGGCGGGCCCGATGACAAGCAGAGACCAAATTTGGTCATTCTGCACCCTTGTATCATCCAGAGGCGGCGGGCCCGATGATACGCGGAGATACCTTACGGTTATCCGCACCCTTTTGTCATCCAGAGGCGGCGGGCCCGATGACAAGCAGAGACCAAGTTTGGTCATTCTGCACCCTTGTATCATCCAGAGGCGGCGGGCCCGATGATACGCGGAGATACCTTACGGTTATCCGCACCCTTTTGTCATCCAGAGGCGGCGGGCCCGATGACAAGCAGAGACCAAGTTTGGTCATTCTGCACCCTTGTATCATCCAGAGGCGGCGGGCCCGATGATACGCGGAGATACCTTACGGTTATCCGCACCCTTTTGTCATCCAGAGGCGGCGGGCCCGATGACAAGCAGAGACCAAGTTTGGTCATTCTGCACCCTTGTATCATCCAGAGGCGGCGGGCCCGATGACAAGCAGAGACCAAATTTGGTCATTCTGCACCCTTGTATCATCCAGAGGCGGCGGGCCCGATGATACGCGGAAATACCCGAGTGGTTATCCGTATAAACATTCTTTTGCTATCTGTAAGACAGAACGCTTGATAGCATGCAGAGGCTGACATAGTCTTCTGCACCTTTTGTTCCTCCGGGAACAACAAGTCATTTACATGCGGAAATTTCATGGTCACCCGCGACTCTCGTCAACCGAGAGGAGCGAAATTAGTGTCATACACTGATTTTCGTCCGGGGACCTTTGCTTGATGACATGCGACCATTCTTTGGTCCTTGTGAGGTGCTTGGCATCCATCATTAGGCAATTTGTGAAATTCTAGGAACGACAAGTCATGGTCACCCGCGACTCTCGTCAACCGAGAGGAGCGAAATTAGTGTCATACACTGATTTTTGTCCGGGGACCTTTGCTTGATGACATGCGACCATTCTTTGGTCCTTGTGAGGTGCTTGGCACCCATCATTAGGCAATTTGTGATATTCTGGGAACAACAAGTCATTTGCATGTGGAGATTTTATGGTCACCTGCGACTCTCGTCAAATCGAGAGGAACGAAATTAGTGTCTTATCTTTACTTTCCTTTTATCTCCAATAAAAGACAAGTAAAGAGGGGCAACTGTCATACCCTAATTTCGTCCGGGGACCTTTGCTTGATGACATGCGACCATTCTTTGGTCCTCGTGAGGCGCTTGGCACCCATCATTAGGCAATTTATGAAATTCCAGGACATGCCGAAAAACCAAAAAAATATTGATGCACAATCCGTAAGTTTCCGTGACACACCGGAAATCAAGCGGAAGCATCGTTGCATAATTAAGTGAGGTTCCGTAACATTCCGTAAGTCAAAAAGGGGATGATTATGTAATCCGCAAGGTTCCGTAACATTACGGAAAGAAAACAAGTATCGTTACGAAATTCGTAAGTTTCCGTAACTTTACGAAAAAAGAATCACCAAAAAACAGCAGAGGGGGGTGTACTTAGTAAAAATGGGGGTGCAAATAGCACCCAGGCCCACTTGGGCCCTCCGGAATATTCCTCCAGAAGGCGGTTGCTTCTGGAGGAAGCAACCCTGCTCACCTGGGCGAGCTGAGCTCGCCTGGGCGAGCTGGGCGGCAACCACCTCCCCTATTTTGCTATAAATAGGGGAGGAAGTGAAGAAGGAAGGGGTTCAGCCCCTTAGGCACTTCTCTCTCTTTCGAATTTGCTTGGAAAAATTGTTTCCGTGAAGAAAATCTAAGCCGAGGCGCTTCCGAAACGTTTCCGTAACGTTTTCCGTGAGGAATTTCGCAAAGATTTCAACCGTTCTTCGACGTTCTTCATTCGTTCTTCATCGTTCTTCGATCTTCAACGGGTAAGTACCTCGAACCAAGCTTTTCGATTCATTCTATGTGCCCGTAGTGGTCCACATTGTGTTTCGTGCATTTTTATTCTCGTTTTGTTTACTTTTTATACCCCCTGTTGACGTGCTTAAGCCGTTTTACTTAAGTCATTTCTCGCTTAACTTAAAAATAAAATAAATTTCCACCGAACGTTTGAATTGTATTATCCATTAACTTCGGTTAAAATAAATTCCGACCGTTCGGTCGTGCCGTAACCACGTTGGAAATCAAAAAGAGGTAAAAAATAATATAATAATAAAAAAGACATCTTTTAGTAAAATAAAGCGGAAAATCAAGTGGACGTTTTCTCTTTGGGATTTCTCATTCTTAATCGAATTGATTAATAACTAAAGTGAAACTAAAGGCTAAAATCAATTCGCCTAGTCAAGCTCGTCCATAAAAAATAGGCTTTTGAAGTTTGTCATTTCAATTTCTCACTAAGTAAAATGGATCATTTTTAAGGTCCAAACGCCTTAAAATGATCACCACTTAAGTAAAAAAGAATCACTTGACAAAAAGCAAGAACTACGTAGGTCTGAGTTCCTCATTGAGGATACGTAGGAGCAAAAGCCCCGCTTTTGTCGACCACCCCAAGAGATCGTTAATGGTCCAATGCCTTAACATTTCTCTCCTTTCAAAAACAAGAGGTCGTTAATGGTCCAACGCCTTAACGTTTCTCTCCTTTCAAAATCAAAAGACCGTTTAATGGTCCAACACCTTAAATGACCTTTTGTTCAAATAAAAACATATTTTACAAAAAAGACAAAAATAACTTAACCAAACACTTTTGTTCCAAAAGAACTACGTAGGTCTGATTTCCTCATCGCAAATTGAGGAATACGTAGGAGCAAAGGGAAACACCCTTGTCGACCACAAAAAGAAAAAAATATAAAAAGGATATAAAGGATATAAGGACATAAAAGGGAACATAAAAATCAAAGTCATGTTTGCACATTCGATTAAAGGCTGTCGTCCCTTGGGACGGACGTGTGGGGTGCTAATACCTTCCCCGCGCGTAAATACAACTCCCGAACCTTTTCACTTAAAAGTTCGTAGATCGCGTCTTTTCCGGTTTTTCCGACGTTTTCCTCAAATAAACGTTGGTGGCGACTCCGCGCGTATTCCTTTCGTGGAACACGCATCCCGCGAGTCACGCGTCGCCCTCCCGCCGAAGGGTAGGTTGCGACAGTAGTTAATCTCATAATTGACTTCAAGGAATTGCCAGTTAAGTATGGGTAGGATCCTATACCAATCAAAAAGAAAAGCATCAGCTCCATGGGGTAAACAGGGAAAACAACAATCTCTATATGACAGTATACACCAACCTTCCCTAATTTCCACATTGGACAACAACACAGTAATGTGGTTTTGACTGTGATGATCATCTAAGAAGTACAGCAACGAAGCACAAAATATGAACGCAAGCATGCAGTAAAAGAAACTAAAAAACAAAGGAGAACAACCAAGAAAAAAACCCAACAAAGTCAGCCAAGCACCAAACAGGTGAAAAAAAACATATATAGGAAAGAAGCACAAAAGCCACAAAAGCACACCTTGAGTGGAGGAAGGAAGCAAAGAGAAAGTGAAGAATCAAGGAGGAACTGAATGAAGAAGCAAGTGAAGAACTGAGGGAACAGAAACGAAGAAGCAATCAACTGATACAAACCAAAAAAACTGAAGAAGAAACAAAAGAGTGAGGCAACGTAGCACAGTGGAGGGGCACAACAACAAATGCACCTGGAAAGAAGACCAAGGCAACACAGCAAAAGTGCCACATGGAAAAAAACAAACCCAACACAACAAGCTAGATGACACAAGACTAATGCCAAAGTTGGAGGGGGTAAAATTACCAAAAAACCAACAAAAGTGCCACATGTCAAGCTCTCAGCCATGGGCATTTTAGAGATTCCATTGGGCTTCTCTTTTAACATCAAACGGAGCAGAATCACAAAAGAACAATCAACAACCAAACACACATAAATGTGAATAAGCAATGGAATAACATCTTACCTATTTTTCGATTGTCCTAACCTGGTTAAATGACAACCAACACATACCAGACATGGAGAGATATTAGAAAACATACCATGTATGGCCACATGTTACCTATCTTCCAATTTTATTGATCCTATTTAAATGCCAACATAAACAACAACAAAAGTTCACAAATAAGACCATAGGGGAATAGAAACAACATTTCATTGTTGATTGTAACTTTTTTTTATCCTGACCAAACAAAATAACCATAAATGCATAGATATTAAATATAATTGAACCACGGGGGCAACATCTTATCAACCTGATCATTGGCTCAACCGTGAGTAAAAATGGAAGACCATAGCAGCTGGCAAACTCAACTGGAACTGAAAATAGGAAAAATTAAGAAAAAAGAAAGCAAACTGAGGAACCAAAATAAGGAAAACAGAATTCTTCACGTGGAGCAACCAACCGAAAACAAAGGCAACACAGTAGTAAAATTACCAAAAATCTAGCAAAAGTGCCACATGTCAAGCTCTCAGCCATGGGCATTTTAGGGATTTCATTAGGCTCCTCTTTTATTATATACCTTGGATCCGCGACCATAATTTTAGCCTTGATATCAAAGTTTTAATAGTTTCTTTTCTTTCATATATCAAATCATGACCACAATGAAGCCCACATCAACTATATTTGTTTGGAACTTTTCACAATATGGAAGATGACAAAAAATTGTTGATAGTGACCACAACAACAATGCAAAATCTTGTAATAGTATGTTTCAATGGCATATGGGGAGAGGAAAAGAAGGAATATATAAGGGCTCAGGCCAATGATGCAACATATTGCTGCAATAAAAAAAATCATTATTTTCTCAGTTAGCATGGAATTTTGTAATCCACAAAGAACAATATATGGGGAGAGGCAAAGAAGGAATGTTTTGTATGATATATACTTACAATAGTTACACACCTTTGATTGAAATATTTACATTTTTGTGATTCCTTGTAAAGATCGCCTTATAGATAATTCAGAAATCATAAACACGGAGGTATCCCAAAACCAGCACACACATGAATTTTTTAAGATTAAAAACTAAAACTTCATTTAGGCATTTGACCAAACACATAACTTAGAACCCATTTCACCAGCACTGTACATGGCATAAAACAAAAGCAAGCAAGCAAGCCAGTTGGAACATCATTTTCAGCCTCATTCAAGTACTCTAAGAACTGCAACCAATAATCATCCCATAGAGTGCAAGACAGTATATAATAGACATGCATAAGAAAAAGCAGACATCCATAGGAATCAGCCAACCTGTGGGCATAAGTGTATAATAGACATGCAAGTGTCAGCATCACACCGAAAAAATATAGAAACAAACAATTGACAATGTATCAGTTTATAATCAAAACACACCCCAATTTTTTGGAAACATGCGTTCAGAAAAAGAAAAAAATCTCAGGAAAACACCAACGAAAAAAGCACAAAAAAATACTTAAGCTAAAACAGCTCTACCAAACGTCAATCGCCTCAAAAGTTAGATAGAAAACAAGGGATTTATTTCCCAAAAATATACAACCAAAAGGAAGGCCAAACCAAAGTTGATGCCTATGTGAGAAGGTATTACCTTCACTCCCCACAACCAAAGAGAACATCGTACCAAACTAAATTGCAAAACAAACGGAAACAGCCTCAAAATAGAAAAGCAAAGTAAGGAAAAATCCAAAAATACCCGTAATCAAACACAAAAAAGAGGAAATAAAAGGACACAGCAAGGAACCACAAAACATGAACGCAAACATGCAGCAAAAGAAACCCAAAAACAAAGGAGAACAACCTGGAAAAAAACCCAGCAAACTCAGCCAAGCACCAAACAACCAAAAAAAACATATATAGGAAAGAAGCACAAAAGCCACAGAATCACACCTTGAGAAAAAGCAAGTGAAGAACTGAGGGAACAAAAACGAAGAAGCAATCAATTGATACAAACCATGCATAAAAATGGAAGACCATAGCAGCTGCCAAACTCAACTGGAACTGAAAACAAAAAAAATTAAGAAAAAAGAAAGCAAACCGACGAAGCAAATTAAGGAAAACAGAGGAAACAAATTAGTAGTTGTTAAAGAATTAAAGCATGAATGGATCCAGACACAGGAAGCATTAATGCAAATGAGAGGAAGAAAGAGAAGTAGTGGAGCAACTAGGAAGCATTAACGCAAATGTGCCTCTAGATTCAGCATGTGGAGCAACCAACAGAAAACAAAGACAACACAGCAAGCCGGGTGGCAGAAGACTAAGCCCAAAGATGGAGGGGTAAAATTACCAAAAACCCAGCAAAAGTGTCACATGTCAAGCTCTCAGCCATTGGCATTTTAGGGATTTTATTGGCCTTCTCTTTTATTATATACCTTGGATAAGTTTTTTATTTTATTAAAATAAGCTTGTTTGGTACACAAATTTATTTTATAGTAGCATACTTTTCATAGGCTACTTCAAGTAGCTTATTTGATAAGTTACTTGAAAATAAGTTAGCTTACAAGTTACTAGTTTTTTCTTCTTCTCAATTTTATCATTATTGTTTTATTTCAAATTCCATTATACCCTTTTGTTCAATTTAAAAACCCTCTTATGAAAACTAGACACTAGATGACAATATTTGTTCTATGTTATTATGCAAGCACAACCTTTGTAATGTTTAATGAGGCATTTGAGAAGCTTATAAATTCTTTTGACTAGCTTCTAAGTTTCTTTGACTAAAATAAATTTATTCGATAAATGAACTTATTTTATAGTAACTTATTTTGATAGACTACTTGAAATGATTTGTGGAAAATAAGCTAGTCTATAAGTTATTAATTTTTTCTTCTTCTCAATTTTATTCTTACTATTTTATTTCATATTTAATTAATTTTATCCTTTGGAAACTACACACTAGATAACACATTTATCATCTTTGTTATTATGCAGCTTATAATTCTACTTTTTTATTAGTTCGTTTAATGTCAAACTTATTTTTTTAATGAATCATTACATTGTTTATTTTGATTTGTAGTTAAAATATATGGTTACTAAATCAAAGTTGATAAAAAAAAGAATATACACACTCCATTGTATAGCAGCAAAACCCCAACAAAATAGATTAATTTTTACCAATCAATCATAGTTAGAAGATAAGATCGTATACATCCAAGTTCTTCTTGTACAAATAAAAAAATATTTAAGAAAAATTATAAAGAAAAAACATTTTTTTTATTTTTGTTTTATAATAAATTATTAATAAAGTATTTAAATGTTAAAAAAAAGATTTTAAACAATATAATTATAATTCTAATACAGTTAATTTAATTTAATTTTTCTTTTCCAAAGAAAAAAATGAAAAATTTAATTTTACCATTTTTTTAATACAAAACTTTAAAAAAATTATTATCCAACTTTTTAAGATGATAAATTTTTAAAAATATTAAATATGTCATTTTATATTATTTGACATTTATCAGTTAACCTATAGACACTTTTAATTAAATCAACTAGTTTATAAACTTTTAGCTAATTTTTAATTTACCATTTCTAACTTATAACTTATAAGCTTTAAGCTAACTTATAAGCTAATTTTATCAAATATATTGTGCATCAAGAGGTAAAAACAGAAAAGGAAAACATATATGCAATTGGGTCATTATTTTATTATGTGGTAATATATTAACAAAAATGTGATAGAAATATGGCATATAATAGATTTATTTAAATTAAAAAAATGCATAACATAATGATTATTTGATTTAAATATTTATTTATTTAACTATTTATTGGGAATCTATAAAAATTAATAATATATTATATCTCTATTACGTTTTTATTAATTATTGAATCAAATAGAGTAAAAAACTTAGTTTGAATAATTATAAAATAATAGAAAATAGATGTGAACTAGCAATTACAATTAGAAAGACAAATTTTGTATGCAACAATTTCTTTTTTATTTACACAACACGTATCTTTTAACGAATATAATCTTATTACAATATGATGTGAAAATAAAGTAAAATTATTTTTAGCAGTAAAAGTTTTTTCTTATTGTATTTTTTTTTATAGGAGATTCGAGAAGACTTTATTTATTTATTCAATTGATTTGAAATTCTTCTGCAAACAACTCTGATCGCAAATCACGATCAAAGCAAACCCTCTTCCATATTCCAATCCAAAGTCCAACCCATGAATGATGAATCCCTCCAACTATAAATTCCCTTTATTTAATTCCCCTTCTATGTCTCCACTATTTCACTCTCCCTCTCTCTCCTCTCATTCCTTCCCCTGACTCTAAAAAAAAAGGAATGACAAAAACAGAATAATTAATCTCCTCACCACTGCAACTCACAAAATAAAAGACAGAAAAAAAAGAACTCTTTGTTATCATAACAACTCTTTGTTACATTACACTGTGAGAGAGAGAGAGAGACAAATTTTGTTACATTACACTGTGAACTAATTATTCTGTTACATTACACTGTGAACTAGCAATTACAATTAGAAAGACAAATTTTGTATGCAACAATTTCTTTTTTATTTACACAACACGTATCTTTTAACGAATATAATCCTATTACAATATGATGTGAAAATAAAGTAAAATTATTTTTAGCAGTAAAAGTTTTTTCTTATTGTATTTTTTTTTTATAGGAGATTCGAGAAGACTTTATTTATTTATTCAATTGATTTGAAATTCTTCTGCAAACAACTCTGATTCGCAAATCACGATCAAAGCAAACACTCTTCCATATTCCAATCCAAAGTCCAAACCCATGAATGATGAATCCCTCCACCTATAAATTCCCTTTATTTAATTCCCCTTCTATGTTCTCACTATTTCACTTCTCTCTCTCTCTCTCATTCCTTCCCTTGACTCAAAAAAAAAGGAATGACAAAAACAGAATAATTAATCTCCTCACCACTGCAACTCACAAAATAAAAGACTGAAAAAAAAGAACTCTTTGTTATCATAACAACTCTTTGTTACATTACACTGTGAAACACACCAACATGGGTTTGGTTATTCCTGAAGAAGAACTAAGCTTAGATTTGAGACCCTCTTTTGTTCCAAAAACCATCACTGATTTTCTCTGCCACCTTTCCACCACCCCAAATGCATCCGTCAAGGTGTCCTTGCTCGATGACTTTGTCCACAGATTGCAACTCGAATTGGCCAAGATCCAAGCATTCAAACGCGAACTTCCTCTCTGCATGTTCCTCTTAAATGATGGTTGGTTTTTTTCTTAAAATAAAAACACTTTTGAGACGTCAAACCAATGTTGGTTTGGTTCAGTCGACAAAGATACATACTCATATCTCACAAAAACAGTTTGAATTCTGGTGTGGATGTGTGCATTTTGTCAGTGAGAAATTTATAAGTATTTTTATGAGCGTTCTTTGATCTGTGAGACTTGTTCTGATCGTATTGAGTTCTTGGGATTTAACTCAGCTAAACTTTTGGGGAACATAGATAAAAAAAGAAAAAACACTTTTCTGAGTCTGTTTTGATGGTTTTAGCACATCGGTTGTGATTATCTGATCATCAAGTTTCAATGGACTAAAGCACTGTTCTTGTTTCTTTGTGGTTGCAGCAATTTCAGCGTTGAAGGTGGAATCAGAAAAATGCATGGCTTGCAAGTCTGAGCCAGTGTTGGAGGAGTTCATTCCTCTGAAGAAAGAGTGTGATCAGAGGGAGGAAAGTGAGAAGGAGAAGGAATGCAGGGACAAGAAGAGTTGGATGAGTTCTTTTCAGCTTTGGAACACTGATGATAAAGCTGATATTAACAACAATGCATATGAATGTGACAAAAAACAAAACTACGGAGTTGAAGACAAGGTACTGTTAATTAAACAGGATGAGTGTTTGTTTTGTTGGGTGCTGTAAAAATAATGAATTTACATTTTTTTTTTTTGTTATTTGATCCTGGCAGAATAATAGAGAAGAAAGAAAATCTGTGGCCAAGGACTTGTTCCAATATGGTGGAATTAGAAATGGAGAGAAGGGGTTTGTTATGCCTTTTTCCACTTACCCTGCATCAAAGGAAGTAAAGGAAGATTGTGTTTTCAATGGACTTTCTCTTCAGACACCTGGAACTGCAGTGAAGAACACAAGGGAGGGATCTGGTTGCAGAACCAGCTCTTGCAGGGTGGTTTCCTCGGCTCCTTCACCGCTGCGTCAGCCACAAAGTGGCCGGAAACAAAGGCGGTGCTGGTCGCCGGAGTTGCATAGCCGGTTTGTTAAGGCTTTAGAGGAGCTTGGAGGTTCTCAAGGTTAGTAGTTAAAGCAACATCAATGTTATCTTGGCACATGAATTTCATTAATTAGTAGTGCAATTATTTTGCTTCTTAACATAGGGTCTTTATCACACTCAGCATTTTGATTGAAAGGAAATTGGGGATGGACTATTAAATGGATGATCGTGCCTAAAATGTGTGCTAGTGTTAGAAGTTAAGGGATTGTGCCTAAAATAAGTTGTGAATTAAGTTTGGATCAGCCAAGACACAGATAGGAAATTTTACATATTGCATTGCATGTCATATTATCTGTCATCCTGAAAGTTCTCTACAAGAACAGATTTGACAAGTCATAATGATATGACCTCTTATTTAGTTCATGATTGTCTAGTTTAAATCTCTTGGTCATTTCAATTGCAGCAACTACTCCAAAGCAAATTAGGGAACTCATGAGGGTAGATGGCCTGACCAATGATGAAGTAAAGAGTCATTTACAAGTGAGTTCATATTGTTCCATCTCCCCTTACTGCCTTCTAATGTTTGATTTGAGATTAACACATGGTTGTTTATTATTGCAGAAATATCGACTTCATACACAGCGAGTTCCAGTTGCTAAAGCTGCAAATTCTAATCGCTCTGCCGTAGCTCTTGGAGGCTTGTGGATGCACAATGAATCCTTAAAGGGTAGAAGTTCTGGTTCTCCTCAAGGCCCTCTCCAATTAGCTACACAATCGGGGGAAGCGACATCCCGAACTGAAGGTGACAACATGATAGATGATGATGTAAAATCAGACTTATAACTGGAAAAAGGTCACATTCATAAACATGGAAAAGGTGATGTGTAGATATTATCTCACCATGAATTTTGCAGATAAAGTAGAGGAGTTTTACAACTACTCAAGAACAACACATGATATTGATGATAAATAAAAGAGGATGGATCTATGGAGAGAGGCTTTTGAGATTTTAAAGGATCAGTTTTCCTTCCATTCAATGAGTTTTGATATGATACTCTGAAGCTGGAGCAGTTCATTAGTCCAAAATCATAATGATCATTCATTTCTTTTTGCCATGAGAACACTGTGGTGCTGCAGGAGAAATTACTCCAACATCTTAGATGGATTTTGGAGTTTCAATGTTTCATGATTTGGTGGTTGACTTAGTTAATAGCTTAGATGATTCATATTTGAAATCTTGCACTTGTTGCAGTTGTGTCAAAATAGGAAAGCTATCAAGTAGCTCCCAGTTTTGCTCCCTATATTGTGTGTTGTAATAGTTGTGAAGGAGGTTATGAAATTTGTCAGCAGGGTCAGATGTAAATTTACCCTGCTAGCTAGATAGTGAGAGAGGGATAAAATGTTTGATACCATTTTGTGCACAAATTAAGTCCATAAGACTGTTAGAGAACTTATTAAAATACGATTTTGACAAAAAATATATATCTTGTGTGTTGTAATGGTTGTGATTTGTGATATCTAGTGTGTTTGATTCAACTTATTTTTATAGAAATAATTGGTCATGTTGTATAATTCTGTCCGTGGAAATAAAGTAAAAGCTCCACGTGTATATAAAAAAAATTGGATACCTCTCTTTTGCTAATGCTGTGTTCTGAGTTCCTGATTCATTTATTGAGTTAGCAAATTGTGCCATTCAAAGAACAGATATTTGGTGACTATGTTGGATGTACATGAAGATAATGCCAGGGAAATCGTCTCTTATTATCAAATTATCTTGTCTTTGTCTCTAAGATACTCTATCATCAAGTGAGGGTTGTTGTCTATATTTAATTTGAAGATATGTCCATAACTTGAAATTGAGTGTCTCCAAGTTTAGGCTATAATTAATTAAAATACTTATGCGGGTTAGGGGAAGAGGAATTTATTTGGAAGAAAAAACAATCTATCTATTTCTATTTGGAGTATAATTTTCATGTAACACATTATAACAAGAAATAGAAGAGTCACATGAGAACAATATTCTCATGCTCTTCTGCATACTTTTTCTTCAATTAGCATCATCACTGTGGACCTGTGGCATTGGTATCCAATGAATTTAATTGGCTTAATTCAATGTCATATTGAAAATTAAAAGTTTTAGTAAAGAAAGTAATTTAGTGATGTTTGTCTGATACTATAAGCAAAATGAAGCAAACATGTGTTAAAAATACCTAGGATATTAAGAGGTTACAAAATACATAAAGCATTACTTATTTTTCTTATTTAAGTGATTAAATATTTTTTTAATATTACATTACATGTTATGTTCAATTGCCATCTGTTTTTTTACCAAGTTTTAAAAATCTAAATTTAAATACATAATTTTAATTTATCTTTATTACAAAATCAAGGAAGTCATAATCTTTTGTTATTTTTTCATATCTTTACTAAACAAAATAAGAAAACATATCCTAAAAAAAAGGGAAAACATTGATAATGTTTATCTGTTTACCTAAGCCTTGTCATGATCGTGTAATTAACAAAATCACTCTTTCTGATCTCTTAAGAAATTGAAGCACTCGGTTTCAATGTTTATCTTGTTGGAAGGTGCATGACAAAACAGTCACTCTCTAACAAATAATCTTGCAGAGAGGAGCCCACACGCTTGTTGTTTGATAATTTATCTCTTCGTATTGCTAATAGCTCCAAAGTTGTATCATATAATATTCTATCATGATTATTTGTAAGATTTGTTAAAATCATTTATAAAATTGCATCTTTACTTTTAACAAAATCATACTATATATCGTATTATATCACCAATGAATCAATGTTTCAATCTTCATTGAAGTTACAAAATACTTATGATTAAATTTGTTTGGATAATTTTTTAAAAAAATACTTATAGAAAAGAAAATAAAAAAAAAGCCCTCTTCATTTTGCATAAGGTAATTAAATTAGTTCATAATCAAGCTAATTCACGAAAACTCTTTCATATTAGTTTCTCTAAAAATAACTTTTAACTTATGTATAAACTAATTTTAATTTACTATCTTTTTAGTCTTCAAATTTTTTAAAATTTTTATTTTTAGTCTTTGAATTTTTTTATTTTAACTTTTAATCCTTTAACTTTTTTCATGCTAACTTATTGTTCCGATTAAAAGTAAGAACGAAAAAAATTAAAAGACTAAAAGTAAAAATGGAAAAAAGTTAAGGGATTAAATGAAAAAATAAAAAATTTAGAAAATAAAAACATAAACTTTAAAATTTAAGTACTAAAAATATATTTCATCCTTTAATTTATATAGAAGTTTAGTTTTCTTGTTCTTGTTTTTTAAGTACTTTTAAAGAAATTTTTTCAAACATATTAATGAATATTATGTTATTTTAGAATAAAAAAGTAAAGCAAACCTTTTAATTATGATGTCCAATCTCACGTTAATGAAATGCACAAGTGAAAATGATAGAATCCCAGTCATAATTTTTGCCATCTAATTTCGGCTCAGCTATTCGCTATCATAATTTAAGCAGCTGGGAAGACTTCAAAAACCATTCAAATGTTTTATTATACCTTTATTGGGTATAATATACGGAGAATAGTATTATAATATAAATATTCAAATAATCAAATCACATGGCGAATAAAAAACCAAATCTGTGTAAGTAAAAGTTATATATAAATTAGCTTGGTCCCACCCTAGAAGAAACAATTTCTTGAAAAATTCTTTCAGACCAGCCAATTGATAGCTATCCATCTTATCTATGGTATGGTATGAATAAGAAAGAAAATATAATATAAGATATTATTAGACACACAATACTATAAGTATGGAACGAGGAAATGCCACCAAAAATTCCACACGTCAAGATGCATTTGGCAAAAAGGCTAACTACCACCTACCAATACATGTTCAAAAAGATTAATTTCGGTACCTAAATTGTAGATATCTTATCTTGGCTTGTCCCAAAATCTATGTGAAATTTGATTGTGTTTAACGTCACTATTAGAAATTAATTTTTTACGACATCTATTCTACGATGATTTCACTATTAAAAAAATTTCATTTTACGACGCACATTCTAAAACGGTTATTAAGAATCGATTTAGAATGTGCCATGGTGGTATTTTTGTAATTAGGGACAAAGTTTTTGGTTTTTACATCGCGATTTCTAAGACGGTCATACATAACCGTCTTAGAATGGTTGACGATGGCATTTTTGCAATTGTCGCAAACTTAAACAAAGACGGTTTTGCTGAAGGACTGTCTTTGTTTAAGTAACCCTAATTAACTCGCGTGCTATGTCGCTATCAGGGTCATCTTGATTGAAAGATTTTGCGCGCGTTGAGCTCGAGCTGTTAGACAAATGGCCTCAGTTATCTTAAGAAGGGTGGGTTGAATTAAGATACAAAGACTATTCCCCAATTAAAATTCCGCTCTCTCTTTTTAGATTAACAATGCACCCTTAACATGAATTACTCAAAAGACAATTCAGAATAAACTTCTTTAAAGCAAAAGATAAATGGCAATAAATAAAAGAAGTTTAAGGGAAGAGAGAAATGCAAACTGATTTATACTGGTTCGGCTACTTCCCGTGCCTACGTCCAGTCCTCAAGCAACCCACTTGAGGTTTTCCACTCTCTTTGTAAAACTCCTTTTACAAAGTCTGAATCACACAGGGACAACCCTTCCCTTGTGTTCAGGAATCCTTTACAACAAGAGACTCTCGGTCTCTTAATCCCTTTTTAGAAGTAAGAAGAAGAGAAGAAGAAATCGCTCTTGAAAGAGATAGACTGTACAATGAAGATCAATCACAATTCCTTATTGAATATGCAAGTGTTTGACCAAGGAATCTTTGAGAGGATAAGACATTTCAATTCAGAAAACTCTCTTAATCTTTTGAGAGGATAAAACTTTTTGGGCAATGAAAACTCTCTTAATCTTTTGAGAGGATAAAACTTTTTTGGGCAATCAAAAAAACTCTCTTCCTATTCGTGTTTCCAAGTCACATATAAATATACCTTTGATGACCATTCATAAACCATTTGAATAGATGTGACTCTTGGAAGTTATTTTCTGAAAATCTCCTCTGGTAATCGATTACAGGATTTGTGTAATCGATTACAGGTTTAAAAATTTGAATTAAAACGTTTATTAACTGCTGGTAATCGATTACCAATATTGTGTAATCGATTACACAGTCTAAAATTTGAATTCAAGTTTTTAATAGCTATTGTAAACATTTTTGGCCACTGGTAATCGATTACATCCTCTGGTAATCGATTACCAGAAAGTAAATCTCTTGAAAGACACTTTTTAACTTAAATTACTTGGTCAAACCTTTTGCTATATCAATTAGGAATTCCCTTCCTAAAATACTAGTGATCATCTTGATGCTGTGTCTTGTATTCTTGAATCATTGTCTTGAATTTAAACTTGAAAAGCGCATTTGCATCATTTGCATCAAATCATCATGATCATCATCAAAACATCAAAGTCATTTGCTTCTACACGAGCTGCTGAAACACTAGTTCCGATTGTCCTTCCGGTTAGTCTAACTGTCTTCTCTGGCCGTGGTTGGCCTGGTAAGTTTACTCCGGCAATGTCGCGCGTTCCTTTGTTTGGTTATTTTTCGATTTGAGGGATGACTCCATTCAATGTGTGCTCTTAAACCCATGGGTCAGTTTGTTCCATGGACCAGGTTAACTTAAACCCATCTCTTGCAGATGCTTGGCTACATTTAGGAAACTGCATTTGGAAGAAATGAGATCTAACTACGGCAAAGAACTGCCTCAGTGGTGCATTAGACAAGGTTAGCATAAAGAGTAAATTTCAATTCCTCCCAAGGTTGTCTTAAGGATTTTGAATTCACTTCTTTTTGTTCGCAAAAAACCATAATAGACACCATAAATCTACTTTTTGTGTGTTTCTTCTACACGTCTATGATTATCAGTATAATCAGAAGATGTTCTATAAGTTGTAGTTTCAGGGAAAAAAATGGACTTTCCTTGTTGCCTCTATCTGCTGTGCTATTATTAGCATTGCTTTTTACAGTATTGGCTTGTGGATTCTCATAGTCAAAACTGATAACACTAAGCAACTGAGCTGGGTAGCTTGCGTTGTCAGAGGATTTGTTTGGACTTCTTTGACAGTTTCTCTGCTAGTTCAAAGACAAAAATGGATCAAAATTCTGAACTGTGTCTGGTGGACATGTTCCTGTGTACTGGTTTCATCTCTCATCATAAAGATTCTATTGAGAAAGCATGCCATAGAAATTTTTGATATAGTACAATGGCTTACACACTTCCTTCTTCTGTTTTGTGCCTTCCAAAATCTGTGTTACTATGTCTCTCAAAGTCTGCCATAAAACTTATATGAACCACTGTTAGCTCAAGAAGTTGACACTAAATAACCAGAACTAGGCCATACTACCATTCTCAGCAAATTGACTTTCTCTTGGGTTAACTCCTTACTCCGTCTGGGTTACTCAAAGCCACTAGCTCTTGAAGACATCCCTTCCCTTCTTTCTGAAGATGAAGCAAAATTTTCCTACCAAAACTTTATGCATACATGGGAATCCCTTGTAAGGGAGAGGAGCAAGGACAATACCAAAAACTTGGTTCTCTAGTCTGTTGTTAGAACTCACTTAAAAGAGAACATACTCATAGCTTTTTATGCACTACTTAGAACAATAGCTATGACTATTTCTCCTTTAATACTTCAAGCTGTCTTTTAATTTTGATAGGCATGCAAATACAATTGTTATACCAAGTTAGTAACAAGCTTGGTTTATTTTTTTCTTTTTTGTTTTTGTCTCGTTGTTATACCAAGCTTGCACTGGTTTACATGTGATGTTGTCTGGGGAATTGAAAAATCTACAATGCTTTAGGCTGCGGAGCATCATTAGCATGTTCATGTTTAGCATTTTTTTTTTCTAAATCATAATTATCTTTCACCAAAAATAATCAAATAGTATAACATTGTTGTAAGTATTTAACTAAGGTGCATATGTAAGACTCAAATACATGTTAATTAAGTTGGAACATCCTCAGCATATATGATTCATTGCTTGGTGGTAGCATTTAAATTTAGTATACGAACAAAATTAATCAGAGAAGCTCTCTTGATTGCCACACGTGTGTGGTAACCAAAGGTAGCAGGCAGACAGTTGAGTAGGGTACCCCAAATTCATCCATATAGTAGTAATAAATACACTCCTAAATGTTTACAAATAAGATCTTTTTCTTTCATTTTTTGGTAGAGGCTTTCATGATTTTTTCTTTTTTCTCAATATTTTTCTCTTCTAATTTCTCCATATTCAAATGATAGCCTTATAGTTGACCCCTCCCAAATGGGTAACTTTGTTGTTGTTGTATGATAGATGTTAAACCTCAATTCATTTTGTCAGTTTTCACTTCTTTTCTTTTATCATCATCTATATTGTTCTCTTTGTAGCTTTCATATTTAAATATCCAAGTAGAAAACATTTCAATTTTGAACTGCCTCTGCTATGTAGCTGTAGGAGTGTTTTGTGATTTCAAAGAAAATACACTTTAAATGAAATAAGAATTAGTTTGATCAACCTGCCATACATTTAAATTAATAAGGATGAAGTTTACCTAGAATTTCAGCACTGTTAATTGAGGAAAATATTGGGGAGCGACAAAACTTTATTTTTACAAACTCTTGCTTGTGATAATATTGGATAACATCATGCTTTCAGTATATGTAGTAGATTCAAATGAAACCAAATGTTATTCCCTTGGAACAATGTTTCCACCCCTTAGGCTTCGTTCTTTTCCAGAGAAGAAGGACCTATATTCTCCATGTCTTCTTTGTTGTGCCGTTTTTCTTGTGAGCATTAACTATTGAAATCCATTTCCTCGGTCCAAAACCAACATCCTTCAAGCTAGATAAGTGAGGTTTCCAACTTTTTAGACCAGTACCTGAATTCTTGTCATTGCTGACTTCACTTTCACAAACAAACTCTGCCTTTCTCTAGTATTTCTAAGACTCATGTCTGGTAAAATAGATGCTACATTATTAAATAGTCATGATACTTGACAAGGTGTTCAATAGTACAAATATTGAACTTGACTACTGATATATTCAGTATTGTTACTATACATATGAGTAACTCATTTTCTTAAAAGAAAACTAGCATCATTCAAGCCACATAATTGACGTATCCAACTCTTTAATCCTACATGTGAAGTGTTGTGTCTATCATTGCTTATGTTCCGTTGAGTTTCAGTAGTTGAAGGAATCATAGATTTAAGACTATTCCATTCCCATACAAATTGTTCCCTTTCTCCAATATTACTAATAGTCATGGCAAGTAATATATATAGGGTGAATTTAATAAGTGTGTTGCTTCCCAATGTGTACTGGTGTATAAATATCTAAGCTGTCAGCAAATGTTTTTCTTATTATGGAAAAAGTGCACAAGTTCTGATTCAGTTGGCCACCATTGTTCTAGGCCACGAGCTGCACATAATTTATGTTTTTCCTTAGACACAACAAACAAGTTTTGCTCATTTATAGGAACCTTAATCTCTTTGTCAACCATTTTTTTACCCATGACATCATTCTTGTAATCCTACAGATAACGAACATATTTCCTTACCCAAAAGCCAGCATCCGAGAAGCCAGATAAGTGATATAGCCAACCTTTCAAACCAACACTTCAAGTATTATGTCCAGCATTGCTGAATTGAGCTTTTCCAATTGAAATAAATTTTAATTTGCTGGTCTAGATTAGCAGCAACAAGAGCAGAGTGAATGAAATTTATGGCAGAGACTAGAATAGGGGCTGCATTTGGGAGGGTAGTTAGGACCTCAGATCCAACACATATGGCAGTGATGTTGGTAGCAGGGACATGAGCTATGACATTCTCAGTAACCCAGTTTGCTGCAGTGGCATTGGACTTACCAATGCCAAGTAGCTGGTCATTGGGAACAGAAACAATTACACAGATTCTTGTGTTGGCAAGTTGCTTGCTTATGAGTTTGCTACTATAAGTATCCTGATCAAGTTCTGCATCACTTGACCACCATTGTTTCAGGCTATGTGCCTCAAGAATGGATACCATAAACAATGTTGTGACTTGTGACTTGCAAGACATTCAGACTTCAACCAACTAAAATAGAACCTAAATAACTATACTCAACCAATTCTAACATTCTGAATTCAAAAAAAAAATCCTAGTTAATAAAACTATACATAAGGGTTTGAATGGTTAAAAGGGTGTATGCAACTGATGATGTTTGGGGAACATTTTTTGGGGACATTATCATTTGGAAATGCTTAGGGCATTGAAATTGTGCATCAACTTTCACTATTTTTCTGATCAATTGCTTACTAGTGTAATGTAACTGTTTTAAATCTTGTCTTCAAACATTGACCATATGTAACTTTCTCATGCAAATGGATTCTCCCAACCTTTTTTTTTAATTTTCAAAAACAGAACTCATGAAGAAAATGGTTAACTTTATAATTTTGTGATCTTGATCTTGATCATATTATAGAAATTGATCTTCTTATGTATCTATACTATTTTTTTAGTCTTGATGCCTATACATTTTTAAAGTTGCGATGCAATATTCAAATGAATGCTAGAGTTACTATTTATTTCTGCCATCCCTGTCATTCTTTTTATTTTCATATTATGGCATTTTTCTCGCTCTTACCTATATACAGGCATCTAGTAGCATTCTATGTCAATTTAGTGGAGAACAAAGTTTTGGACTTATTCAGTCCACTGTTGCCAATATTGTAGATTGATAGGAAAAGATTGATGTGATATAAATATCAAATAAAGATTATCTACCCATATATAGCTTATCTGAAGCTTTGTTCAATTGATTTTCTTAATTATATTTTATAGATTCTACCGATAGTAACTTTGTGCAAACAAATATATGTATACCATTTTGATTCTTTTATACATTCATGCTAGTAGCCAGTATTTATGGTTGTTTTCCCATATTTTGATGTATGCCTTGCAATCATTAATTGGAAGGAATTAGATCTGAGTGATTTCCACATTTAAGATAAATTGTTGACAGTTGCTTTTAATTCCATTTACCTGATGGTAGCTTGCTAATTTGTGCCTGTTGCCAGGAACTGCATGTGAACTCCAGTCCCAACTGTTTTTGGCTTCCTAGCATAGACAATTTATGTGGCTAGAAAAGTTGGTTCAAATAATGTTACATGGTTTTTTCTTCCCTTTTTTTTATTAAAACTGTTTAATGTTTTGTACAACAATATGATGTCAACCTATTAATTTCATATATAATGTTTCAAAAATAAAATTCTTAGAAATTCAAATTAAATACAGGTAAATCACCTTGAATGCAGGAGATGGACTACAATAATGAAGCAAGCAATGGCATCAAGTTCAGGTAAGTGCATGTTGTTGAGATTTCATGCGTGTTTGAGAAATCACCTTTTTTTATCCGCGCAAATGGATCATGCGTGTTCACTGCCATCCGTTTAAATCTGTAATAAATAATAATATGGGAAACATATATATTTACAATTCACTAATGCAAAATACCATTTGCTTTATTTGCAGGATACTTGGATACTTCACAATTGGGTAAATTGTGTGTTATTAAAATATCGTTTATTTCATTTGAGTGTTCAAATTTGGGAGTAAAATCATATTGTTTGTTTCCTATGATGTATATAGTGTTTCAACCATGAAGCTTACAAATTGTATTGTAAAATATGGTGCTATATATATATATATATATATATATATATTCATTTTTTGATACTTGACATTTGTCTCATTTATTATGTAAATTGTTGTAATATGTAATTAAATGATTTTATAATTGTTGAAAATGATTAATATATTTTGGGTCCAACAATGTATAGTTTGTTGCTTAAAGCTACCAGATAGTAGTAAAAAAATACCACAAAAAAAACCAAAAAAATTACAATAAAAAAGCACAAAAAATACAAAATTTCACATCTAAGACGGTTATTAAAATAATCGTCTTAGAATGGTTTACAAACTAAGTCGGTTAGCACGTAACCGTTGTAGAAAGACTACACTTTCTAAAACGGTTATTTTTAAAATAACTATCTTAGTATGTCAACCATTCTAAGACGATTATTCTAATAACCGTCTTAGATTCACAACTATGAATCAGACAATCTAAGACGGTTATTGTTTAACCATCTTAGTTTTTGAAACATTCTAAGACGAAACAATAATTATCTTAGAATTGCAACTATGAACTGAACAAACTAAGACAATTTTCGCTTGAACCGTCTTAGTATCTTTACCATTCTAAGACGGTTATTAAAGTAGAGTATACTAAGACGGGTTAGATGCAAAAACCGCCTTCGTAGATGAAGCATTCTAAGATGGTTTTTCTATAACCGTATTAGAATATGCAACTTTCTAAGACAGTTTAAAAACTGTCGTTGTATTTATGTTGACATTTTACGACATGCTTTTCTAAGACGGTTTAAAATCGACATAGAAGGGCCTAATCAACCAACTTAGAATATAATAATTCTAGTAGTGTTCTCTTGGAACCGCCTTAGAAAATGAGACGGTGACATTTTGTAATTATTATAATGAAAAATGCTTTTTACAACATACATTCTAAGACGGTTACTGAAAACTGCCTTAGAATGTTATGTCTAATAAAATTCCACTAAAAAAAATCAAAAGCCCTATAACTAGCGAGAAGTAGCCTCGACTCAATTAACCTCTACATCTTTGGAACTTTCGCGGCTAGCCTCCGTGCAGTGAAAACGAATATCCTTAACTCAACCCAAGGCCAAATGCCTCAACTCAACCCTCTCACTCCCACGCTCTCATACTCACTCATTCGCTCACTTATTCTCTCTAGGGTTTTTTGGAATCAGAAAACAAAATAGGGTTTTTGTGGCAATCTTCGGCAGAGTGTTCATGGCGGCAGCGGCTAAGAGCGCAACGAAGAAGAAACCCGCTCCGTCCAACAGAGCCGCTGTGAAAGCCACAGTGAAGAAGACAGTCGCGCCTAGGACCACCAACTCCGACATACAGAAGGTGGTTCTGGTGTCTTCCGAGCTCGGAGACTTCCTCAGTGCTTCACAAGTCTCCCGATCCGAAGCCATCAAGAAATTTTGGGCCTACATCAAGCTACAGAATCTTCAGGTCTTGTTTCCGTTTTCACGCAATGTTTTGTCTCTCTTTGAGATCTTTGCATTTTCACTAGGAAAAATGTTGATTTCATTTCCAGTGCCTTGATTCTAACATGGTATCAAAGCGATACCACTTGCCTTGATTTTTTTTTCTACTGCTTTGTTTGTTTGATTTTTTCTTTTCTCTTCTCTGTTTTCTTTTATACTTTCATTTTCCTGTGAAAATTCCAAAAAATTGAGCAACCCTTTTCTTTTTCTCAAGAAATCCTTTGCTCTGTTATTCCCTTTTTATTTGAATTGGATTTGGTGAAGATATTCTTGCCAATCTTGAACGTGTCCTAAAAGCATTTCTTGGTTTCCTTGAGAGCGGTGTTTTCAATTTTCTTTTGTGAGAGCGGTTTTTTCAGTGGTGGTGATTGTAGATTGTTGCTCCTGGCAGCGAGATACTGTTTGAAGACGAGTGTTGTTCTTTGCTTATTGTTTTACTAGAATAGCGAGCACATGTTAATTGTGATGATGATTTTTTTCATGAACGATGATGATTGTGGGTTTTACAGTGGGTGCTGCTTCAAATTTATGGACTGGGATTAGGAAATTGAATTTATGTGGCTTGGCTGCACTTTGAATTTGAAGGTCTCGTATTCTGGTTTGATGAGCTGAAAAATTATGCTCACATGTGTTAGTGAAAAATTCTCAATGAAGACAAATTGGATTTTGGATTTCAAGAAGTTCTTGGGTGGTTCAATGGTCGAAATATTTGGTGATTTGGAGATTGTAATCAAGTTGTTTGATGAAATGCCTACTAGACTCTTGCAATGTTTAAAAAAAATAAAGGTTTTTTTAATAGGTTCATCGGTTTGCTTCTTGCTTGCTGCTAAGTTAGTTATTGCCATCATTGGGAATTATGGATATTGAAATATTTAACACTGAATCTTGGTTGACATTAATCAAATTAGTAGGTACTTTACACATATAACTGTACTTTTTTAATACAAAGGAAGGAATCGTGGACATGGATCATGTAGAAAGTTGAGCCTTCGAGGGAGCTTTACAGCAGAAAGTATTACTACATTATAATAGTTCCATATTCAAGTGCCAACTAAATATAGTTACTAGTATCTCTCTTACAAAAGTTATTTTTTTATTTACTGAATTTCAAGACTTCATTCTAACATTATAACTACTTAGGTTATGCCTGCAAGGTATATTTTACTCTTTCTCTTGTTAGGATCATATATAATGCATGTCATTTGGGAGTCATGAGGTAGTTAATTTGGTGGTAGAGTGATATGGAGGTTTGAATTTTTCTATATGAATAATATTTATTAATAAAAATAAATCAAAATAAAATAATTCATGGCGTTTTCTTTAGTCTATATGTTATACGATATTAATTGTATGACTACAGTGATCCAACTGCCACTATATTTAAGAGTAATGAAGGCAAAGACTCATTTGCACCTTACATAGCTTCATTCTCATCTACAGGACCAAATGCAATCACTCCAGACATTCTTAAGGTAACTTTATATATAATATACATAATAATATAATTGTATGACTAATATAATAATATAATATACACAACAATTTGTATTTTCCAATATCATTTTCTTAATCTAATTATATTATTTCCAATAATCTCATGCCTTTCTAAAACATTATTTTATTATTTATTTGGATTTCGAATATACTTATATTGATTTTATTATATATAAATGGTTTTAGAATTAAAATTATTTATTAAATTTTATCAATCAAATAAACCTTTTTTCTTTGTTTAAGGGTTCAATCAAATAAACTTAATTACTAATATATGGACTTGATAGTTTAAAGTTTAAGACACACCAATAAATGTTTTCTTTTTTGGATCAATTCTTTGTGTGTATAGTTTTGTTTTTTTTTTTTTTTTGTCCTGATATCTTTATGCAAGTTTAATACACCTAATGCCTTGTTTTATATACTTATATTCCATTGACATGTTTTTATTATTTATCCTCTTTTGTACAATTTGGTGTTTTTAATTGATTTACAAAGTTGAATTGTTTGTTCATGGTTAAGGTCCAAACATACTTAATATTTGCTTGCTCGTGGCTATGGTCCATCCTCTTAATATTTGACATGAGGAAGTAGAGAAAGAAATTCTCATGTATCAATACCTTAAAAATGATAAATTAAACTTGCATTTAATGATAAACTTTATCACAAATAACATAAAAAAATAGGGAAAAGAATTTAATTGCGTGAAGGGAGATAGGATTGTGATAGATAAATAAAATCTTTTAATTGTATTTTTTACACATTTGAATATGAATTTAAATTGTGATATATATTTAGTATATGGATTCTAATTCATATCAAATGATTTATTTATTGGCTATAGTTCATGGAGATAGTTGGTGTCACATTTCTTTTCCCTAGCCATTTTACCCATTTTCTTTTCCCTATTCCTTTCATTATTGATGTCTCAACCACTTCCTCCATCTGCAAACTTCATCAGCATCTCTCTAATTTGTTATATCTTTGCAAACGGAGTCATAAATAACTTCATTATTCTCTTTTCATGAATAAAAAAAGACGTTGGTTTGTTGCAATACTTGTTACGCATCTTTGCAAGTCCCCTGAAATATTTGTAATGAGATTCTCCGAACAATTCTTTGTTTATATAGAGTAGTAATCAGAATTCGATTGAGATTTTATTTTGTTCTTTATATAGTTGATGTTTGCAACACCTTAATTAAGTTTTAAGGTTTGAATTCTGAATTTTAAATGCAAACTAAATTATATTAAAAAGATGAATATTATGATTAGAAAAAAATAAGATTTAAAATTTTCTAACCATTTTTTTATTGGACAAGTTACAGGTAAGTCAGCTAAGATTTCACCTTCTTTGCACTTTTGTTCCCTATCATGGTTAGTTGTAAGTAAGCAACAGTGCTTGAATTGAGTTAGGAAAATTAATATTATGAAAGTAGGGTCCTATTTGGTTTTATTATGATATTATTTGTTGCTTGTAATTTTTAGATATGTTGTCATATAATTGGTTGTTAGTTATTTATTCAGTAACTGCATTCTCTTTATTATTTTCTATTCGTTAGTTGTGACATTATTTGGCCTATTTGTGTCGATGTGATTTTCAGTCCTTTCTTGGCTTACACCCTTGTCATTGAAAATGCGAGTTTTGTTGATGAAGAAGTAGAGCCTAGAGGTAACAAGTTGGGTAGAGGATGATGTTCTTACAATCACTGTCATCACAACAAATATAGGCATCAAGAGGTACCTTCTAGTGTTGTGACCCTGCACCACTAATTGTCTTATTGTGCACTAAGTTCAACCAACTTCTTATCAACTATTCTACTATTTGTATCAGCATAAGTGTAGAACATATCTTGAACTAAATGATTGGATGTTTTAGGTCTAAATAAATAAATCGAAAATAAAACAATTAAGATCCTCCTACAAAGAATAAATTAGCTTGGAGTTACATAGAAATGATTAATTTATCAGTTTGAATCATCCATATAATGGCTTAAGTTACCAAAACCGGTGTGGTGTCAATAACATAGTAGAGGATAAATTATCATCATGTTATTCATTTGATATGTGGTTTACTTGACTGTATACGTGAAGATTTTCTTGTCCATTGTGTACGTAAATATAAAACATGCAGTACTTCTGTCAGCAACTACCCTAATAAATTAATTAATTTATTCTCTCATAACTTGTATTACTTGCCAGTAATTGTATCTCCACAAGACATATTTTGTTGGCAAGACAACTTCATTAAGTAGTATTCAATACGAACTTATGACATAAGAGTTTCATCTTAAGTTTAACTACAAAAATTTGATGGCATTTTGTTCTCTCAATAAGCATAATTTGAATAATCTTGGCCTAGTCTTTGTAGCATAGGTAGATTAAATGAATAAGAGAAGAAACCCAGAAAGTCATTCCTTTATGTCATTGAAATGGCACAAATTTCTACTACCTAAACAAATTGACATTTTGTAGAAGTATAACTAACTAGCGGTGGGGGGTTTGGGTAACTTACGCAAGATCCTAGGTAATAGGATGTGACCAGAAAAATTAAGGTACGTAGAAGAAAGGTGAAATTCTAATATTATATTTTGCAGGTATATATGACTCACACAGCTCTCATTTCTTATCCTTTTTTCCTTCCCATATATGTAAAACAATTTTTTTAAAAAAATAATAAAATAACAAGAAATCTCTAGCTATTTCTGTTTCTTTCTTTCTCTATGTGTGTGTTTTGTTATGCTTCTATGGGAATAGGGTAGTCTGTAGACTTTGTCAAAGGTCTATCTAAGAAGCACAAGAACTAAGGCATGCAGTGAATGAATGAATGATGAACAGTGGAAGTTGTTGTTTGATGCAAGAGGAACATGACAAGTTCTACTTTTCATGAGAGAGAAAGGGATAAAAAATGATAGAAAGAGAAAGTAGGAAAAGTAGCCATCATTTCTCAATAATAGAAGCAATTACAAACAAACCCACAAAAAGAAGCATATGATTTGATTATTTTCTCCCCCATATATACAGCTAGGTGAAATTTTCTACTTAGAAACAAGTCACATATGCCCGTGAACACTGTTGATGTGGTTATGCCCACATGTCCTCTCTACTATGCAAGTTAAGATCTTCACAACCCTACGTGTCATCACAACTCAAAATGCAGCATGCATAATTTTGATTTGCTTCAATATCTAAACCTTTTAAAAAGTTATGAAAAAATATTTTTACAAGCAAAAAGACAGTTGTCCCATCTTAATGAGA
Source organism: Glycine max (assembly GCF_000004515.6). Taxonomy (NCBI): domain Eukaryota; kingdom Viridiplantae; phylum Streptophyta; class Magnoliopsida; order Fabales; family Fabaceae; genus Glycine; species Glycine max. The sequence goes on along the minus strand of NC_038243.2, from coordinate 34,544,685 downwards.
GAGACCATATGCTTGATGTGTTGAATGCTTCAATGTTCATATTGACTTGACTAATTCAATGAGAGAGCATATGGTTTACACATGAGTTGAATGCTTCAATGTTCATATTGTTGGATAACCACAACATAAATTCATTTATTTTTTTCGTATATATAATATGGGATCTTAATGAGAGAGACCATATGGTCGATGCCTTTAACCTCACTCAATTATGTGACCTAAATTCGCTTAATAATTTGGTTTAGGCTTCATTTATATATTTATTTAAAAGCAAAATTTATTTAAATTAGCTAAACAAAAGCACAAGAAGTGCTTTGACTAATTCATTTGTATTACAAAATTCATTGATTAATTCATTTGTCTTACCAAAATTTTTTATGGTTCCCCCCCCCACCTTTCTGGTTCTATTTTTTGTAATGCTTTGCCTATCTAATTGTATAATTTCTTTTATTCTCTGATATATAGCAATTTGCTTGGAAACCCATTTTGCGATGTAGTATTTAATTTCATCCATAATTCGAGATTTTTAGGACACATCACACAAGTCACAATGTGAAGGATAAAATCTATAAATTGTAGTTAATTTATTAATTATATTCTTCAGCCTATATATATATATATATATATATATATATATATATATATATATATATATATATATATATATATATATATATATATATTCAAAATAACTTAACCAGATGTGCAAAAATGAAGAATGCAGTATTGCAGTATTGTATCTTAGCTTCAAAACTATTATATCTCATCCTACTCCTCATCATCATCATCCTCTACCAATATCCTCTTGCATGCTTCATAGCACATGAAAGAAATTCCTGCAGTTGGCACCAAGTTCATGCAACTAGGTCCCAACCCTTTATACAATCCTAGGATCCCTTCTTGCTCAAGAATGCTTGCATGGGCATGAATCACATTTTTCTTAATTTTCCTTCCATTGACAGCTCTCACTTGCATGTGTTTGCGAGCCACTTCGAGTGGAAAGGTAGCACTACCTGAAAATGCACCAGCTGCTGATCCTATCAAAAGGGTTTCAATGTTGCCAATCTTGTATTTTTTGAAAATTTTCTGTATGTTTTCCTCAAGGTGTCATAGGCAAAGTAATTGGTGGTAGAATATGGAATTACTCAAATCAGACTCGGAGTAAGACCTCTATAAAGTTATCCTGCACCCTCTTCTCTAACTATTTTCTGTTTGGTTTTATATGTACACACCTGGATACTTAGTAGAGTCTTTAGTAACTATACAGGATATGTGCATATAGTTGAACAAACTCCAGCACAAGCACCTGCTATCAATGATGCTGGAATAGGCATTTTGGAATGCTCCCTTGGCTTTGGTGAGAGGTTGTTGTTAACAATTTCATAAGCTAATAGCTGCAGAAACAAGTGAATGTATTTAGATGCGTAAAAAAACATATCACTTAACAAAGGAGTATACTAGATCACTGTCTTACAGGTAACTTATCTCTATTCAAAATTTGGTCCTAAGCCTTGCCAACAAAAAATTAATAAGAACAAAAGGGTCAAAGTTAATTTACATCACAATATTTAAAGTAAGGCACCTAAATTGTTACTTCCCCACCCATGGATAATCCCTTGGCTTTGGAAACTGATACTAACTACATTTATTAATAAAAAAAATAGAACCACAGCCAAAAAATGTTAACAAAACTATGGAATCTTATGAATCTGTCAGACAATCCTACTAGAGTAAGTGTTGACCAAGATTGGTGAGAATCAAATGTCACAAACAATATTCCAATCATTGTAATAGGGAACGATTTTTCAACTTTTTATGCTCCACTGAAACGCAATGGAATGGATAAGTTTTACTGGTAAATTGTAGTCCGTCTTATTCTAGGTTTAATATACTTACCATTTTAAGGAAGTTTTTGAGGGTACATATTTAGATACAGGGTTTTAGTTGAAGTTTTAGATTAGTGTTGCAGGTGGAATTTACATCATATATCACATTGCTTATGTATTGACTTGGAAATATCTGATTTCATGGAGATAGGGAACCATGCCACTCTTCCCTAAATCTAACATATTGTCTGTAAAAGTGGAACAGGCAACCTAACCAGGAAGATATCCTTAATATCGTTCACAGAATGTATAAGAAACACAGTATATCTAGGGATAAAGTTGAAAGGGTTGTGAACACTTTCCCTAATTAAGGTACTCACATGTTGGTTCATAAAAGTTTTTTGTTACAGATATGCTATTAAAGCATGAGTAGTTATAAAGAACATGTATTATTTGATAAATTAAGTAATATGGAAAAAATATGTGGCTGATATTTCCTGTAGAACACTTCTGAGATTGTTAGTTATATGGTTTAAAGTTCATGCTTATCCACATACTAGCCTGTGGCTGATATTTCCTGTGGAGTGCCTTTTGTTTTATAACTTTCTTTGCATTAAAGTATTATTTAATTTGCTTCTTTATTTGATGTAACTAACTTTCTTCATGTCTGAGATATTAGGGTTTTCATTTTTCATTTATTTTGTTGTTGACAGCTTTGGACTTTTATCGAGTTCTAAGATCACGTACATATCACTGATCTATTTTAAAGGTAAGTTTACATTTACATCTTAGTGGTATCTATATGATTTTCCATTTCAAAAATGGCAGAATTATAATTTTCAATTACCTTTATTGTTTATCATTCAATAGAGTGTATTAACAGTAGGTTTAGGTGGACCAAGACAAATGATATAAAAAAAAACGGGGAAAAAAGGGATTCTCTCTTTTCGTGACTCTTAAATGTGGTTTATTTTGTACTACAAAAATTATTCTCTCATTATATCTCTCACAGTTTATTAGCATATAATCATATACTTAAAATCCAATTGAAAATTGTGTATGTTTCTATCACCTTGCATATTAATATATTATTTAGGTATATAAGTAAAGCAATGTTTCCATGGTACAAGAGTAAGACTAATGCAAATGGAAATATCTAGTACAAGAGTAAAATATATATATATATATATATATATATATATATATATATATATATATATATATATATTCATTTTTTCATACTTGACAATTGTTTGTTTCATTTATTATGTAAATTGTTGTAATACGTAATTAAATAATTTTATAATTGTTGAAAATGATGATTAGATTTTTGGTTTCAATCAATGTATAATTTGTTGCTTAAAGCTAGCTACCAGACAACAGGAGAAAACAAAGACCACAAAAAATAACCAAAAAAATATAATAAAATAGCAACAATGAAAAAAATGAAATCTAAGAAGGTTGTTAAAATGACCGTCTTAAAATGGTGTACAAACTAAGTTGGTTATTGAATGACCGTCTTAATTTGTCAATCATTCTAAAACAGTCCTTTTAATAATCGCCTTAGATTCACAACTATAAGCAGGACATTCTAAGACGGTTATTTAATAACCATCTTAGTTTTTGAAACATTCTAAGACAGTTAATCAATAACCGTCTTAGATTGACAACTATCAAGCAGACAAACTAAGACGGTTTTCTCTTTAAGCGTCTTAGTATTTTTAACTTTCTAAATCTGTTAAATATAAAATCGTCTTAGAAAGTAGAGTATACTAAGACGGGTTAGGTGGAAAAACCACCACCTTCATAGATTAAACATTCTAAGACGGTTATTCATCTTAGTATAGTAATTTTTCTAAAATGGTTCGACAATCGTCATAGTACATGTGATGCCATTTTATGACACGCTTTTTTAAGACAGTTAAAAATCAACTTAAAATGGCTTAATCAACTGACTTAAAAAGCGTTAATTCTAATAGTATCATATAATATTCTATCATGATTATGTTTGATATTTGATCTCTTCGTATTGCTAATAACTCCAAAGTTGTATCATATAATATTCTATCATATAATATTCTATCATGATTATTTGTAAGATTTGTTTAAATCATTTATAAAATTGAATCTTTACTTTTAACAAAATCATACTATATATCTTATTATATCACCAATGAATCAATGTTTGAATCTTCATTGAAGTTAAAAAATACTTATATGATTAGATTTGTTTGGATAATTTTTTAAAAAAATACTTATAGAAAAGAAAATAAAATAAAACTTCTTCATTTTGCATAAGGTAATTAAATTAGTACATAATCAAGTTAATTCACGAAAACTCTTTCGTATTAGTTTCTCTAAAACTAAGTTTTAACTTATGTATAAACTAATTTTAATTTACTATTCTTTTAGTTTTAAATTTTTTTTAAATTTTTATTTTTAGTCTTTGAATTTTTTTATTTTAACTTTTAGTCCTTTAACTTTTTTTCATGCTAACTTATTGTTCCCATTAAAAGTAAGAACGAAAAAAGTTAAAAGACTAAAAGTAAAAATGGAAAAAAAATTAAGGGATTAAATGAAAAAATAAAAAATTTAGAAAATAAAAACATAAACTTTAAAATTTAAGTACTAAAAATATATTTGATCTTTTAATTTATATAGAAGTTTAGTTTTCTTTTTCTTGTTTTTTTAGTACTTTTAAAGAAATTTTTTCAAACATATTAATGAATATTATGTTATTTAAGAATAAAAAAGTAAAGCAAACCTTTTAATTATGATGTCCAATCTCACGTTAATGAAATGCACAAGTGAAAATGATAGAATCCCAGTCATAATTTTTGCCATCTAATTTCGGCTCAGCTATTCGCCATCATAATTTAAGCAGTTGGGAAGACTTCAAAAACCATTCAAATGTTTTATTATACCTCTATTGGGTATAATATGCGGAGAATAGTTTTATAATATAAACATTCAAATAATCAAATCACATGGCGAATAAAAAACCAAATCTGTGTAAGTAAAAGTTATATATAAATTAGCTTGGTCCCACCCTAGAAGAAACAATTTCTTGAAAAATTCTTTCAGACCAGCCAATTGATAGCTATCCATCTTATCTATGGTATGGTATGAATAAGAAAGAAAATATAATATAAGATATTATTAGACACACAATACTATAAGTATGGAACGAGGAAATGCCACCAAAAATTCCACACGTCAAGATGCATTTGGCAATAAGGCCAACTACCGCCTAACAATACATGTTCAAAAAGATTAATTTCGGTACCTAAATTGTAGATATCTTATCTTGGCTTGTCCCAAAATCTATGTGAAATTTGATTGTGTTTAACGTGCTTCTATATGATTAATTCAATGAGAATCTTTCATGGAACATTCACGAACAGTTGAGAATTTAATTTCCAAGGGTTGATCTATATATCTTGAACCGTTTTCATTACTTAAATAGATTAGATGATCGTTCAACTTTTTTCCTTAACGACAAAGAGTGTCTAGTTTTTTTGTAATGGACTGAGGTTTGTGTTAAAATCATACATGAGTTATTTAGATTTTGTTTGGATAAGTTTTTATATATAAGTATAAGAGTAATGTAAACTCTCTTATACTATATAATAAGGGAGAAAAAAAGTTTAAATTAATTTATATTTAAAATCATTTATGAAAAAATCATTTATTTTCTATTAAAAAAAAGTCACTTTTACTTACGCACAAGTTAATCTTAGTATATGAGATTCTTTTCTTATAAATACTTATAAACAAATTTATTTAAATATGACCAAATGATTTTTTTAAAACAAATTGTAAAGCAATTGGTTTTATTCTGGGAGCTGGAAGCTTTTGTCTTGCAAGCGGGAAGTTTTGGCTTATATAAGAGCTGGTCAGTATTTTTTATAGTATCTAAATTTTTGTTTGACCAGTGAAGATTTTTTAATTTTTTTTATTAAGGTTTTTAGTTTTTAAGTTTTTGAAAAAATCAGTTTTCTATTTTTAAAAACTCATTAAATAAATAAAAATAATGGATTCAAATATTTATTCAAAAACTAAAAACTGAAATTTTTAAAACTTTAGAAATCTTGACTGGTTAAAAAAAATTCAAGGATTAAAAATCTTAATGAAAAAAAGTTGAAACTTTAACTAGTAAAATAAAAATTTAGAAATTAAAAATTGAATTTAAAAAAATTAAGAATTAAAAACTCAATTAATTCTTGTCATTATAGATGACTATTTTAGATATAAATAGATTTATTTTCTAAGTCACAAACATGTATCTTTGAAAGTGTTTGAAGTATTCTATAAACATGTTTAAAATAAAATAAAATAAAAAAGTTTTTTTTTTGCATTTTTTTCATTTAGAAATTTCATGGAAGAGAGTTTAAAAATGATGAATTTAAGGCCTTCTTTGAAACGAACGATATCCTCAAGAATTTCTCTTCATCGAAAATAACTCAGTAAAATGGGATAGTGAAAAGATAGAATAAAAGCCTTACGAGTGTGTTTGGATGAGGGAATTTAAAATTTCGAAAAATTTTAAATTTTAGGAATTTTAAATACTTCAATTGAAATTCTTTTATTTTCAAAATTTTGTGTTTGAATAAAAAAATTAAAATTGTGAGGGTGAAAGAAAATAAATGCAAAGAGAAGAGAAGATATGGTTGGTATGCTTCCAAAGAGAAAAATACGACATGGAAAGTCGCAGAAGAACCGGGACACGGCGGCGTATACCACTACACCCGACCACAACATTTAGTCAACAGCGCAAGGCATGGCCCAGGCTCTCCGCGTTGTCAAACACCTCCGCCATGTGGTGGATAGCAATTGTTGCTCCCGTGGCTATCGGGTACAGTTCTACGTATCCCCCTATGTCTACACTCGATCGATATTTCACGAGCTCAGACACTGTTTCTTGAAAAAGAGGATCATCGGCATGAGGGAAGAGTCGTGAGTTTGGGAACGAGATTTCGGAAACTTTCAGGTAATAAAGAGGGTGAAGGTGATAAAGGAAATACGGGAACGTTTTAAAAGATTCTTTTATCAATAAAAGAATTTCAATTTCTCACCTTTTAGAAGGAAATTGAAATTTCACATTTTTAGTTGTTTAAAATTCTATTTTAAAATTTCAAAAATTTAAATTCTTCAAAAAAAGCATCCAAACAATAAATTTTATATTACAAAAATTTAAATTCTCTAATAAATTACTTTTCTTAATTAAACTCACTTCCCAAGCATTTCTTGATAGAAGTTGTAAATACAACATTCTTTGTGTAATATAGAATATTGATTAGACCGCCGTTAGATAATACTTCCTATGAACCACAAGCATCCAACATTTCATATATTCATACTGTGGGATGAGATGAGAATGGATAGGATCCGAATAAAGTCCTATAATATTTATTTTTATATTTGAATTTGAAAATAATATTTATATATGATCTCACACTTATATGAGTAGTAATTTTAATCTTTATTCTTGTATTCATTGGATACTTATGTACCCATACTTACACCTATGACTTACACTTTACTTATATAAGGTTAATATTAATAAATCAATAAAAAATAATTAGAATAATAACTAACATTTTAGTAAAAATTTATTCTTAAATAATTTAAACATAACATCAAAATCATACATACATAGTATTAAAAACAAGCAAACAAATATAACATTAATTCGTCAAAAATCAAGTTATAAATAAAAAAAATTACAAAAATAATCATCCAATATAGCAATTGTTAAAATTAGTGTTTGAATCGCTTAACATAAATTTTAATTAAAGATTTAGTATTTTTTACTTTCTGATAGTGATATTATTAGAAATTAGAGACTTAAAATATTAATCATAAAAAAATATAATTATTTTTCACATAAAATATATATATATATATATATATATATATATATATATATATATATATATATATATATATATATATATATATATATATATATATATTATGTGTGGTGCAGGACTGGTGGGGTGCTATAGTACCCATTCCCGCATTCATATCCCACGTAAATTTGTGGGTATATATTTATCTTGTACCTAATCCCAGTATGTATTACAGATAATTATTCGCTCTGCTTATAGATATTTTTGCAAATACCCATAAGTTCGGATACACTTCGTCATCCTTACTTCAAAGACATATAGAGTGTTTAACATTTTATTTTATTTAGTAGATAAATTACACTTGGGTCTCTCTAAATTTACCATTTTTCTTTACAGTACACTAATTATCGGTTTGATATAATATTTTGCTGTCATAAATTAAAGTATAATTGTGTAGGATCAATAAAAAATATTATGATATCATTAAATCTCCTTTGTTGAAAATAATTAAATAAGCTAAAAAAATTAACTACAACTGAAATAGTGGATGAGACAACTCAAACTAATGAATGATATGAAAACTAGGCATAATATTACTGTCTATTATTAGTTTTACTTCTACTTTTTTTTGGCACAATAATCTAATTGAACTTGCTTTATTTTTTTTCAGATTGAATTTATTTGTTACTTATCTAAATAGTATTTATATTTTTAAAACATAACCAATCATACACGTAAAAACTTCCCCTATTTTTACATGTTAAAGCAATTAATTTATTTTGTTTTAAAACATAATTCAATGGCCTTTTTAACCAGATTTGACTACCAATCCGCCCATTTGAATGTGATTACACCCGTTTATTAGTCAATACTAATAATAGAAAAATGTTCTTTCTCAAAATGTAAACTGATCCCTATTAATAAGCATTAGATAGTGTAAGAAATTTATGCGAATAAAATTGTAAAATCAATTACACTTCATGAATATCCAATAGTAACCCATAAAACTTAATCATACCTATCTGAATGAACTCACTAATCAAAAAGTCTTTCAATACAAAAGATCCACATGTCTATAGATCTACGTTAAACCATTCACTCTATGAATTTGACATCATACTTTAACCCAAAACCTTAAAATCTAGATTTATGAATTTTATTCTCAATTATATGATAGTTAATTTTTTTATTTTTATTCGATGTGAGATTTCATCTCATACTTATACTCCAATACAAATATTAAGTTAGAAGCTTAACGATTTACATGTAGAAGATAATATGATAGGAAGAAAAAAATATAGTATTAGGTTCAACCTCAGTTTGTACATTGAATTCCTCAAATCCAATATTCGCGTAGAGAATAGAGACGAGACGATTAAAATATGTAGTCATACACTCACTTTTTTTCTTCAGTAACAAAAAAATATTGATGGGTATTATTACATTGTAAGACAATACAGAGGTAAACAAATTATCAACTACAAGTTGTAATTATCAAGCCCCAGATCCCTCAACGCATCTGTAGCAGCATCCTTACAGTTGGTATGTGTTTGCTTTGCTTTCCTTATGTATTTCTCAATTCCATTATTAAGCAGAATAGTTCTGTCCAATAGAAAAAGTGTAAGAAGGTAACCATAATGAGCACACTTGGCTTATAATAAAATATTACTACAAGGCAAGGATTACAAAACTACAAAAGGAGAAAAACGGAAATGAATGCCAAGCACCTTATGATTAAATGTGTGTCTTGAATTATAAATGAAGATATCACAAATCATAAACTTGCCTGTTCTCTGGATTTCTCACTACAAGATTTCTGATCATAAGACAGGAGTTTCTCTGCATTTGGTGTGCCGCAGGAAATTTCTCCATGGCTTGAATAGCAAGGTCACCAGCACCAGCTTCAATGGCACGGGCTGCATTGTCTGGGGATCTTAAAGAAAGCACCGAAATAATAGACATAATCTGTGCAAACAAATAAAGACAATAAAATTAAAACAGGTACAAGATGCACAGATACATACAAACTGAAAGGAAAACAAATATATCATGAATTTTATAGATAAAACTTTGCCCAGGATATCGCCTGATAAAATATTATAAAATGTTGACGCCCAGTATATCGCGAGTCAGAAGAAGCCAGTTAAACTACATTGTAGACACCCAGAGTACAGCATTTCCACATTTCAAATGCCCATTCTTTGGATCACCACAATAAAATTGCAATCCTATAATTGAATAGTTTAGTACATGGAATATCATTAAATCCATTTGGCAACAAAAATCATTGTACTTGGGACTTGGGAGCTGGATGTTTTAGACAATTAGACTGAGAGTAATTTTGTTCTGGCTCCCTACATAGATATTGCAGGTTCTCACCTCTTGCAAAACAGAAGGGTCATCAGCAAATCTGGCTGAAAGTTTGATTAGCTTATCCATACCTCCTTTCCCAACAATTGCACTCTTGTTTGCGTCACTTCCTGCTAACTAATCAATTAAACAACTAAAAGAGTCATTCAACTTAATAAATAAAAAAATCATCCTATTACATTTAAATTAAAAGATGCCATACTAAGGCATTCAACAAATCAACATCATCAAAGGTGAGTTAGAAGAAATCAAATAATGTATATATTTAAGGTCATTTAATTTTAAAGCACACTCAGGTCCAAGTGATAAATTTTTTAAAACACAGAATATAAATGTTTGAGGAGAACTTTCTGCTCATGAAGAAAGAGTAGGACAACAACCATCAAAATAACAGAGAACGAGAGAATGCAATCCCTACAAATAACAATTGGCAGTGGAAAAACCAAATATTTTGCTTAGAAAAATTATAAAATTAAATAATAATAATAATAAAAAATTCCCAGGTGACCTGTCAAGAGAAATTTTTTTAACCCATACCTTTGAAAGTAATGAGCAACAAACTTTGGCCACAGCTTTGTCGCCTTGTTCACCACTGTCATCTATACATCTGAGTAATGCATCAATACCACCTTTCTCAGCAATGGATTTACATATTTCATCCTGCAACATAAAATGAAAATACTCAGCAGAGATAACACAAGGCATTAAGGCAATGCATATACTTGTGTCATCACTTAAATTTGACAATGTTAGTAAGGCTGGCCCAACATACCCAATTTAAATCTTGAAAAACATAAAAAACATAAGGGGTATAAAAAGCAAAAGCTACACTTCAAGACACCCAATTGACAAATCTACAAGTCCTATATAATAAACAGGCAAGTGCACCCACCATTATCCCTAAGCTTAATTTCCACTAAAATGTCCACCTTGTTGTCTCATCTGACTCAAGAAAAGGAATAGCATACATTGCAGCAACTCAACATTTGACATCATACAGGGAAAGGCAGTTCATAAAAGCTCTTAATGGCCATTTTGAGACAAGAAGAATGACAGTGAAAGTTGGTGCAGGATCAGTCACCATTAAAATCACCTAAAACCATCTGACTATACTGTTTTGATCCAATTGTTATTTTCCTATGAACTTTCAATACAAACACAATTTTTCATACTCAATGTAGGATTAGATTTTACTTCACTTACATTTACAGCAACGGCCCTCAAAGTGATGCATGCTGAAATCAGGTCATGTGAGCTAACCCCTGCACTCAGAGAATCCACAAGGGCTTCTGCAATTCCAATCTTTGCAAATTTCCGTGCATAACCATACACCTGAAAATAGAACATATTGGACACTTTTAAGTCATGATGTACACACAACTCAAAAGTTGGCAATTCAACTACTTCGAAAGACCAGAATATAGGAAATATCCTTTTCACTGTTCACCAAATTATGTTTCTAACTCTGCATTCTTTTCTTCTCTACTTACATGTGTCTGTGTGCATGAACACCCATGACACTTCAGGGACTATATGGTTTGTAATAATATTTTCTATTACCAATTTTATAAATAATGGCAAAAATGTCACCCTGTTTTTATTTTACTTTCTATTTTCATTGTTTCCTATATTCATAATACAAATATATTAAGTAAATAACAACATTTTTGTAAGAGTTTAATTTTCATGCACTCTCACCATAAACATTTTTACATTGTCAAACAATCTCTGAAACCTAGGTCCCTAAGAGATCCCAATGGGTATGGTTTAAATAGCAAAACTCCGGAAGTATGACAAAACTTTATTGTTGTGGTAACCAATTAGAAATCATCTTATGTAAGACTTTCAAAGTAATTATTATGAAAGTCAATAAACCTACTAAACATAACAATATGTGATTAGATAACCTTTACATTGTAATTAAATTATTTTTGTATTTACTTGTGAATTCATGAAAAACCAGAAATGTTTTCTACAACCAAAGAAGAGTGCTAATATATGAACTCCCGCTACAACATAAACACTCAATTGACACCATTCATTTCTCTCTCTATCTCTTGTCTTATCACATCATATTACCTATCACATCTATACTTCCTTCTCTTCAACTAATATGAACACACATCCTCAAGCAGCCCGAACTCACCTGAGAAGCCACAACTCGATCGTCGTCGGGCATCAAAAGCGCGCAAACAGCGTCATACAAACTCTGGATCCCCTTGTGCCTATGCAACGACATGATCTCCAAAATCAGCTCGTCAACCTTCAACTCCATAAATGCCTCCTTCACAATCTCATCTCCGGTGGCCGCCGAAGCCACAACTCGAAATCCACTGCTCAAAAGCTCCACATTTCCCTTATTATCAACCAGAAAAGCCATCACAATCCTCGGCCCGTCGCAGCGATGAAAAGCCCCCGTGCTCTGAACATCTGCACCCTCCAACAGAGAAACCAAATCAGTAATCAGTCCCTTGAGAAATTCAGAACAGCGGCAAAACGGCAATAATGTTTCAGAAATTCAGAATCAAACGAGTCACAACCGTGAAGCAACGACGACAACGCGTTTAATGCGGAGACAAGGGGAACAACGTGAGATCCGGCGGCAAGAGAAATTTTGGAACAGAGCGAACAAGCTAGCTCAACGGCGCCGTTTTTGGTTGCAATAGCCACATTTGAATTTGAATCAGAATTTGGATTTGCGCACAACTCGTGGAGGGTGTTAAACGCTTGCGCGATTAGGTTTTGGTCCGGTTCGGTTTCAAGGTGTCTTAAGCGGTCCAAGCACTCGATGACGGGGTTGGTTTCTCCGGGGACGCACGTGACGATGCCTGCGAAACGACGGCGTTTTGAGATTAGGAGAAAGAGAGAGTGAGAAGGAAGAAGAGAAGAGAAGAAGAACTTGACCTGAGAGATCGACGCCTTGGAGAGTGAGGGTTTGGATTGCGTCTTGGAGGGCCTCGGTGGGGTCCATGCCGAGGTCGTCGATGTTCTCATTCACCAGTTCTTCGAACGCTTCTTGAGAGATCGAACGCATCGTCGTCGTCTTTGCCGCTGGACCCATTGTTGCTACGTTCCTTCTTCTGCTCTCACTCACTCTCAGTTCTGTCTGTGTTTCCTTCTTCTGCTTCTGTTTCAAATTTTCAAGTTTTTCTACTTGCGTCAGTTGGGGGAACCTAGAAACAGAAGCACATGACACGAGCGTGAACTGATTTGGGAAATGAGAGGAAACGACGACCAAATTATTGTCGTTCACCAGGTATCTATGGCTCTTTGTTTATACCCAAAAATACACAATTTGTAAAAAAAAAAAAGTATGAACTAACATTATAAAATAACTTTGTACAGTTGTTCAATCACAGCATATTATATATTATATATGATGAGTCTGTTAACTTTTGTGATAACTTATTTAAAATTCATGTCAATGATAATTTTAATTTAAAATTGCATCTTAATATAAAAAAAAATTTATATTATAAGTGCATGATCATTAATAAAAGAAAATAATATAAACAATTAAGGGAAACAATATAATGTATAAAAGTTGTAAATGTAATATTTTAAAAATAATTAAGGAAGTTAATATATAAGTAGGAAAAATAGGAAGTTTTGTGTAATATCACGAAATTTTAGGGAGTATAAGTGTAATTTACTTTAAAATTTTTAGAAATAATACATGGTATATTTTTTATAGATTTTTCTCAAACCTAGTAAAATTTGATTGAAATATGATTGAGTTTTAAAATTTTAAACCTACATCTTACATATCCAAACTTGTTACATCGTATACAAAGAAAAGGATTGGAAAGATTAAGTAAATTACTCATTAGAGCATCTTTAGTGATAGATCTCATAAATTTTAAAATCTCTCCCACTTTTTACTCTAATGATACATCTTACTTTGGGATCTTTAATATTTTTTATAGGTCCTACAATATACTCCACTTTTAATGTAAGTTGATTTTTTTTTTTAAAAAAAAAAAAGAAACTTACTCACTTGAATTTTCCTATTCACGCTCACTTTCCTCTTTCTCTAACATACCTTTCTTCCTCTCAAATCCCATGATTCTTTCTTCTAATGATTCTTTCTTCTACTCTTTTCCACAACCTGTCCCTTTCTTTTCCCCCTTCCCAATGACCCTCCCTCTACGACTCTTTGCCCTTTATCTCCACCCCACTCTCTTCTTCTCTTTCACACCCTCATCTTGCCTCCATCATGATTTGGCCTCCATCAACAAGGATCTTACAAATCTCTAAAAAGAAGCACACGATCTTGCCTCCATGGTAGGCGATCTTGCAAAACTTGCATAGATCGACGATCTCCATGCATGCTCCTCTTCAGATTCACACTATCGGTTGTTCCACAATTGCTAGTGACGACCATCACACCTACCTTGTTGCTACAAATCCTTTTTTTTTTAATTTTAGATTTTGGTTTGCTGTTGTTGTTGAGTAAAAAATGATACATATCTTTAGGATTCTTGTGGAAGAAGCAATCCTCCACCTTGGAGACCCAATATATGTCCCTAGTGTTGGATCTTGACAAAAATAGATCTTGAACTTAAGATTCATCTCCAAGATCTTACTCTAAAATTGTTCTAGCTTACTCATTGTCATACCCACCTATAAATGTTAGTGTCATTTTCAATAATACTCATTGAGGGCATAATTATTTATTTGTTACATATTTTTAATATTTGAGTCTACATATAAGATTAAATTATATATTATATATGTTATCTATAATTTTTTTGTCCATATTAAAGTGATTTTTATAAGAATAAATTTATTGAGATTTATAACATCATCATTTCGTATGGATTATATTATGTGTATATATCATAAATCTTCTTTTTATTATTATGATGAGCAAAATAAAAATAAGAAATATTTGATTATAAAGTTCTAAAGATAATTATTCATAAAGATTATTTAATTATTATAAAAAAATGTTATGATCTCTCAAATTATTATTGTTTTTTTTTTGTAAAAAAAAAGAAAGAAAAGGAGACAAAAGCAGGATAAAAGTAGAGTTATTGTCCCACATTTCAATGTATTACTGTTAGCTGGTTATTCTAGGGTTTATTTCCTCATAGTTTTAAAAATTGTTTGATCAGCCATATTCACTAAAAAAAGCTAATTTCTAAATTAAATTATATAATATTAGATTAGATAAAAAAAACAAACTCTTGTTATACACGAAAAATAAAAATTACTATTACTTTTTAATTTTTGAAACCATGAAAGGAAGTTAATATTAGGTTGGCTTTCAATGTAATGGTACGCCATTCAACCGTCATCATTGCATCGGTCATCACTCAAGTTGCCATGTATCTCATTTACACTAAGTATGAAACCATCCACCATTTTGTGGACTTAATTAATTCTACATTTCTACTCCACTAGACTAGTTTCCCTTAGTTTTGAAATATTAATAATACAACAAGTTATATAAATACCTCTTCAAGTCTGAATATATTATACACATATTTTTTATTTTAAAATGTATTTTTTTTATCCCTGGTCAAATCTGTTAATTAAGTAAATTAACATTGTCAGTGTATTTGTAAAAAATCAAAATTATTTTTCATAGTTCTAAAATCATCTTTTTTTATTTTCTCACATGTTTTGAATCCCCAAATTAGAAACTCCAAATATGTTCTATTAGGATTTGAATTCTCGCTTGGATTCAATGACTATCATCTTTATCTGTCAGAATTACAACGGTCACCGTAAACATCTACTTGACTTAAAAGTAAATTTTTCCACCGACTTAAAGATACAAGAGCAAATACATCTGGAAGTGAAGCAAATACACGAACAAATAACTTTGTCAGAACATACTTCTCAAGTCCCTGTATATGAACAAAACAGAGGTAAAGCAATCAGACAAATACAAAATACTACATACCAACAGAATTTACCAGAAGAATATAGAACAATGTTTTCTATGAGTAACAAAGTACATAGGTGCAGGAGCTAGCATTCAATTCCCTAGTTGAAAGAATTCATGTATTTCAAAAAACTAAATGAACTATTGAAACTTATTTAACCTGTCTATAACCTCCACGGTTTAATTAAACCAAAAAAGAATGAGCTTTCCTAAAATTACTTTCATAATAAAAACGTTAGGGATGGGTGTTTAGGTTGGCAGATTGAGTGACTAGAGGTCCGTTTGAATAAGCTTTGAAAAATAGTGTTTTCATTATAATGCTTTCAGAGGCTTTTTCCCTCAAAAACTACTTTTTTTTAACTTCTGACAAAAGCACTAGAAGAAACTTTTATGCTTTTATTGCTTTCCTCAAAACACTTATCCAATTATAATAAAAATCTTAAACAAGTTTTTCAAATCATCAAAACACTTTTTTCTTTTCTTTTAAAAAGACACAAACAAACAGGCCTTAAAATGAGAATTCTTTAGTTCATTTCCACTAGCTTTCTGGTCCTCATGAACATCTAACTCAAATTCAATGGTTTTATGAAGGAAAAATGCCAGAATCATCTCAGATTATCAGACACGATCCCAACAGGCTAGCACTGCAATTCATAAATAAGTGCTATAATACTGCAGCTATTGGCAGGCTCGCTAGTCTTCCTTAACATTTACGTCTTCTGCCCAGTGTCTTCAATTCAATTCTAATTTTTATTTATTAAAATTTGAATCTTCATTTGTGCTTTACAATAAAACAAGAAGTGGCTCAATATCTTGCAATCAACGAATACATGAAAATCAGAACGTACAATAATTTTATCGTGTATGATTTAAACACATGGTGGAAAAAAAAAACATGACTATTCTTGATAAACAAAATTTATTACTCGATAAGAAATACTAGTATAACTAAAATTCCAAAACAATGAATATTTATGTAGGAATCAAATAATCACAAAATACACGTGTAATATATTCAAATTTTAGAAAATATTTGTGTGTTTTGCTGTTAATAATATTATCATTATCATTACAAGCTGACTTTGATCTAATCAGAGACTCAATTTAATTAAACCTTCTGCTCATAGTGTGTTTTAAACATACATTACAAATGTAAAGAAAATAAAAGTTATATAAAGTGTGTGTTTAGATTGCTGTTTACAACGTGTCAAACATATATGATCGCATATTTTTTTTTAAAAACCCTATGCTAGCTCAAATATTATAAACAAAATATTTAAATATATTTTTAGTTTTTTAAAATTGTTTTTTTTAATCCTTCAAAATAAAATATGATTTTTATTAGTCCCTCAAATTTTTAAAAAATTACTTTAAATATCTCTAATTCTTTGTGTTAATAGTGTTATAATTTATAGAGATTTTTACCATCATTTTTTTTTAATTTAATTTATTTAAAAATGACTTGTGATAGTTTAAAACTATCAAAATATGTAAAACAATTGTCACAATTTTGCATTCATGTTTTATTTTTCTTCTTTAAAATCGTCAAAATATGTAAAAAAAAATACCACCAAACCATATTACGAATCAAATATTTTGGTAGTTTAAAATCATCTAAAATTACTTTTAATAAAATTGAATTGAAAATAAATAATTTTTTTTTCATTAAAAATCATCACAAATTGTAAAACTATGAACTCAACTAACAAAAGGAACTAAAAGTAACTTTTCAAAAATTTGAGAAACTATAAAAACAACAAAACAAAAATTTTAAGACTTAAAAAATAATTATAAAAATTTAAAGACTAAAAAAATATTTATTAAAATAATTAATGAATATAAAATGACAAAATAAACATGTATATATGATATTTTTATATAATTTTTAACTTTATTTTATTGAAAAATATAGTTTGGGATCATTATAATTTTTAAAATAATGTTAAACTCTTGTAGTTTTTTATTTTTAGATAACTTATTTTAATGTTATTTTTTATATTATACATTCTATTATTAATTTTACATTGTTTAATTACTTATTTGATACTTTTGGAAGAAAAAAAAAAGAATACTCATTTGATACTTATATTTGCATAATCTTTGCATTTTAGTCCCTATGTTTCTAGAAACTAGTCACCTTAGTCCTTGCACCTACACATTTTAATTTATTTTTGTCTCTATACAAATATTTTTTAATTAGTTTTAGTTCCTATAAGTTTGGAAGGCAAGGACTAAGACAAGTAATTTTAAGTGTAAGAACTAAAACATAAATTTTGAACAAGTATGAGATTGGATAAGTAATTAGTCTTTTGTATTATATCTTAAAAATATTTCTAATCAGGTTAAAAAAATACAATAACATACTTAATTAAACATTACACTTTTATTGTGTTGATTAGTGTAATCGAATACAATATTAAAATAATAGAAATAATACAATAATAGTGTGATGTAAATTCCTTTATTGCGAGAGAAAGAAAAAAAACTAGTATCAATAGTGTGATGTGAATTTGAATAACGTTGTGTTGGAAATGTATGAGAAAAATCAAGAAATTAATTGAAGAAAAAAAAATAGCATTATCTAGCAACTAAAAAAAAAGGATAAGAAAAAAAAAGACGGTGCATGGCACCAGCTAGCGCTATGGAAAATGCTCGACCATATGAGATTTACTAATATTTCCTCACATACAAGAGTATGTACGTAGCAGAATAAAAATTGTTGGTGTGAAGAAAATGAGATCATGCCTTTTAATTTACACTTAGATAATGGCTTCAATTCATCTCTTCTTTTTCTTTTTTGTCATAGTTCAAAATACACGAACATACAATCTCCTCGCTATTTTCCTTTATCTAACAAAAAACAGTATTAGTTATTTATTCGATCAGGCCTAACACATGTTCCTTGAAAGAGGCCAGGCGTGGAACAAAAGTTGACCGGCCAAACGTAGGGAAACACACGCACATACAACTATTCAATTTGTAGTATACCAACCAACAAATTTTAAAAATAAAACTAAAAAATTAGAAGTTGATTTGGCCATTTTGCACCACCATATTTTTCATCACTCGCTGGCTCGATTTTCCCCCCTTCTCTCTCCCTATATAAATACCCATAATTAACTTCAACCATTGTACCAACAACACATAGCAAATCATACTTCACATTTCGTACAATAATTCCCTTGTTTTTGAGCCGCTCCTGTGAAACTATATATATAGGAAAATATACCAATACCATGGGTGTGAAGTTTAGACATGTAGTGATGATACTAGTTGTTATAAGTGCTTCAATGTTTTCAGTGAGCATGGCCAATACGGACTGGTCCTTTGGTTTCAACTACACTGATTGGTGGTCTAGATTTGGGAATCATCCTCAAAACAAAACACAACAACAATCCAGGCAGATTCTCGTGGGTGGTTCTGAGCATTGGCACTACGGTTTCAACTACACCGATTGGGCCTTCAATAATGCCCCATTTTACCTCAACGATACTCTGGGTGAGATTTTCTAGTAAAATACGAGCATAATAGCTTCAATATTAGTTATAATTAAGTTGGGAAGAATCCATTATATTTTCATATACACTCAAATTGCATGTAAATAGTTAGGGATTTAGCTTGATTAGTTAAATAAGATGTCTCAGTTGTTGTAAACTCCTAGTCATATTTAAATTACTTATTTTTAATTCTTACAAATATGAAAAATGCATGTAAATATGTTTTGTAAGTATAAAAGGAATAATTAGTTGCCATTGAAGTATGTAAAGCTAATTGGGTTCTATGTCGTGCTGATTAATTATGCCACATGCTAACACATAAGCACGAGTTGATTGAATTTGTGATGCAGTTTTCAAATATGATGCTCCAAACCCCACTAGTTTCCCACACAGCGTGTACATGTTCAAAAGTTTTGGGAGCTTCTTGAAGTGTGACATTAAAAAGGCTAAGATGTTGGCAAATCCCACGCAAGGCACAGGAGAGGGCTTCAAGTTTGTGTTGAAGAGGTGGCAGCCTCACTACTTTGCCTGTGGCGAGCGAAACGGCTTCCATTGCAATAACGGTACCATGAAGTTTGCCGTGATGCCTATGTTTCGTCCTTCCTGGCAGTGGCCATGAGACAATTGCTCCCTACGTACAACTTGCTATATTTTTGTTTTTCTTATATGTATTGTTTGAAGATTTTGGCAAATAAAATAGTAGTTTCAAATTGATTGATTTTGATCAATTTAATGATACTACTTTTCAATATTGTAATTCAATTTGATGAAAGATTATAGGGAGAGCAAGCACTAAAGGAGTTGCTTGTTTGTGCTTAGGCGTATTAAACAAATTTAGCTGTCATAAAAGACACCCAATGTATTTTGTTGCTTGTTTGTCCAGAGGACAGAATAAATAAAGTTTATATTTTGGGTCTATTTTTGAACTTATAATGAGTTTTCACGACTTTTTATAGGTATTTTTAAGTTTAATTATTACATGAGTTATTGGACATTGAATCTAATTTAGGATTATTAGTAACAAATATAAATAAACTTCTTAAATACTTTGTTGACAGTTTTTAAGAGTGTTTATCTTGATTCTTGTGTGAAACATTAAGTGCTTATTAAAGAATTTTAATTTTAGTAGCAAATCATTCTCAACTTATCAATCTTTAAATTGTTCTTTCCACCTAAATTAGGATTCCATCATGAAGATTAATGTAATATCCCTCTTTTGTAAAATAAATTAAAAAAGGGTTTATTTAAAAATAAATAAAGTTTTAAGAAAATAATGAGATTTTTGTAATTAAATAAATAAGAAAAAATAGTTTTATTAATTAAAATAATGATTTTAATGTAAATAAAATAAATATGTATTTTTAGAAAATAAAAAAGATGTTTTATTTATTTATTTAATAGGAAGTAAAATAGAGCTCACTTTTATGAAATAGTATAATAAAGAAAAAAAATAGAATAAATAGTAGACTCAGAACCCTAGCTATAAATAGAGACATATTAGATCAGTAATTATGTTTACGCTCTTTCTTTCTCTAAAATTTGTTTTCCCTTCTTCTTCTCCTAAAACTCTCTTTTCCCCGCATACACCCAAATCTATCCCGGACTTGTTAACCGTTGGATTGTCCTGAAATTTGGACACCAGCTTTAAAACTCATTCTTGCACATTCGCATCGTTGGAGTTTGTGAAATAATGTCTGTAAAGAGATATATGTCCCTCGCACAGAGATAGTGAAATTGAGGCTTCAATTCCTTATCTTTCTCTCTAACGCTTGGAAATCTTAACAAAACAACCAGAGGAAAAGTTTGAGGAATCTTAGTAGAGACGCCGCTATCGCTGCCAAACTACACATGTGAGCCTGCTTAGAGGTAAGGGATAAGTTACTTACATTTGGGTTTGACATACCTTTTATGAAATTCAATTATTTTCGCATGCTTTTAATCACATATTCATTGTGTTTGGCGAACCAATTGATGTTCCGATGCGAAATTGTTGTGAAATTGATGTGTTATATTTCCTTGCTTCGTGCTTTAAAAATTTATCTATTATTATAATGTGTGTCTTTCTCTTGTTTCTCGTACCTATAAATTGTATGTTTGATTACTTTATTATCGTGAATTAAGTGTGCTTTTAGTATATTCGTGTCACGAAATATCTAGTTGATTTTAATATATTATTGTTCAATTAAATGCCAATAACCTTCGTATTTTGCTTATTAATGATGGTCGGAAAGATTTTTTATATAATACTCCATGATATCACTCGAATGTGTAGGGTTGCGCTTTGCTCTTGAATCAATTGGATAATCATAAAGATATATAAAGAATAGGACAAGATTTACTAGATTAACGTGAGAATTAGATTGTTGGAAACATTCTTTGTCATATTTTGGTCTCATAAGCTTATTAGATGTTGATGATTATAACACATATTTATGTATATGAATTGTTAAAATAAATTAGGAATTAATAGTTCAAAAAATAAAATTAAATTGAAGGAAATTAATATATTAAGATTCAACGATAAATACTTTCAATGCATTTTTAGTTTAATTATTTATTAACTCTTTTTAATTGAAAATAATATAGTTCGATTTAATATAGACATGTTTTGTGCCATTTAAATATTAATAATGTGTGATGTATATATGATTCATGAGGTGTGCTAATATGTTGCTTTGAGATTATAACATTGTGATTGAGATTGAATATATGTGATAAATTGAGTATATGTTTAATTGTAAAATACATATGTACTGAGATTTTGTATGCATTGAGGTGTGAGTTATGAACTGTACAATCACATAACTGTAAGACTCTTTAAGGGTGATGAATTAATGCGCGACAAGTTTTATGATAGGCTTCACCGTGGGAACCTGACGAGTCTAATTACTTTGAGGCGCGACGAGTTAAAATGATTTTGAAAATAATTGAATAGTTGTGTGTATTACATAGTTCAAACTCTAGTGACACATATGTGATTATAAACACATGTTTTAATGAGATGATTAACCATATGAATATAACATATTAATGTTATTACTGTGTGGTATGTATATGATGCATGAGGCGTGATAACACATTGTCTTTGGATTATGAAAGTGTGATGAACTGTGTACGTGACAAGTTGAGTATGTATTAAATTGTGAGATCATACGTGTATTGAGATGTTGTGTGCATTGAGTTGTGAGTTATGAACTGTACAATCACACGACTGTGGATCCTTTTAGGAAAATGAGTTTTTGCGCAACGAGTATTGCTATGGGATCAACTATGGGAACCTGACGAGTTGAATTACTTTGAGGCACGACGAGTTAAAATTATTCTGAGAACAATTGAGGAGTTGTGTGCTTTGTATTGTTCATAGATAGAGTTTGCGAGTTAAAATATTTTCTAGGTAGAACTTGAATCAGGAGGGAGAGGCACTGATGGACTCTTTGGAGTCTAGGCCTTGAGGTTAAATACATCTGGTTTGAGTGCTCCTATAACCTTGTGTCAATTCCACATGGTTGGAGTATTCTCGCAAAACAGCATGACTCTAATTGGTCTCCCTATGATTTTACTAAGTGAGAGTGACCTAACTTACTAGTGTGTGGTTTATCTTGTCATGTACTCTTGGGCGCCCGACGAGGTTTTTCACTGACATAGTACCACATTGCATCTAGATTGAGTCTTAGTATATTTGTTACATAATGCTTGTGTATTGATCATTATTGACTAGTTGAGTGATATTGTGTTTTGATCCTTGAGTACGTGAATGATGTGAAAATGTGTGAGATGTGTTGTGTTGAAACGTGATGTTATATAATAAGTGGTGGAATGACGTGAGTTATGTTTAAGTAAGCTATATTTCATTAACATGATATGTATATCTACATGTTATCTCGTTTCTCTCTATTAGCTAGGAATGTGACAACTCACTTCCTCTGTGTTGTTTGTGTTTGGATTTTGTGATGATCTCGAACCTTGTGTCCATGGGAGCAGATGATTAGGTGGACGACTATGGAGAGCCTCATGTTAGAGGACGTTGGAACATCGTGCTCTTATAGGATGTGACATCAGGGCTTAGGGTTTTATATTATTTTTATCATATGCTAGTTTGAGATATGTAGTTGAACATGATTTACTTCTATGTTTCTCATTGAAATTTCTGTTGTAGTATCGGTACGGTCTTTGTTTGGAGCGGAAACATGTTTTTATATTCTTACCGATAAGTTTTAACTTGGTTAATTGGTAAATGTGAACCTTTCACTCTATTGAAAAGTTTTATATTGAGTTGTGAAGTAAGTCTTTTTAAATTACTCTCATTGTTTTATGTTTCTTTTCACTATATGTATGTCGGAGTAAAAGGTGTCACAACGATAGTGTGGAGGCAAATTTCCCCATTTGGGGTAGTTTTACAAACTATTTCCCCAGATGGGGTTGTTTTCGAGTATTTTCCAGGAGGGGGCAGTTTTATACGTAAAATGCATGGGGCATGCAGCCAAACCGCCAGAACCACTGGCGAGTTTGGTCTCCGTGAAGGACTCGCCACTGCCAGTGGTGATATGCCCATGCAAGGTAGAAATCGCCATTCGAAGTGGCGATATGCACATGCGCATAGGGAACCGCCAGTCAAACTGGCAAGTTCCAATAGACTGAGGGTGCAGGTCTAGCCCTGTGAGAGCAGGCCATGGCAGTGCAGTGCAGGACGGGTCTGCAGGGTGCAGGCAAAATCGCCACTACCATTGGCGGTTTGCCTTTCACTGGGATCGCCAGCATGGCTGGCGAGTTGCTTGATTTTGAAATTTTTCACCCTCTTCCATTATAAAAGAAGAAGCTCCCGAGAGTGCACAGTTGCGCTTCTTTCCTTTGCTTCCATTGCTTTGTTATTCTTCTTCATAAGTTCCTCCATTACACTGCGTTCTTCTTATTTTGTTCCCGTCTTTTGTTTTTGTTAAGTATTTTTGAATGGTAAATATTTGTTGTGTGTGTGTGTGTATATATATATATATATATATATGAATGGTAAATATTTTGTTAATGTTTGTAGGGTTGTGCTTTATTCTTTAAGTGGTTTCACTCCTTGTACGTGGTTTCACTCCTTATACGTGGTTTCTCTCCTCTTCCTATTACGTGATTTTTGTGCTTGGTAAGTGGTTCTTAACTTGGTAACTTTAGTTGATAGGTTAATATTATTTAAGTTAGGTTTTAAAAATTATATGTTATTAGTTGTGTTATATATATAGATATATGTTAGGTTAGTTATAGTTAAATTGATATATATTATTTTCTTTAAATTTTGTAAATTATCATGGTATTAGTTGTTTTATATATACATATGCTACGTTTGTTGATGTTAGATGAAATTTTTAAATTTTAAGTAGTACATTGAAATATTGATATTATTTGTGTTAGATGTATATGTTACAAATTTGAGTTGGTATATTATGATTTGTACGTTAGTTGTAGTGAATTTATTAATATGATTTTGTTAAGATTTTTTAAATTTGTATGTTATTATTTGTGATAAAATTATTTGTACGTTAATTTTAGTTGTTATGTTATTATTATTTGGTTTAGATTTATTAGGTTTGTATGATATTATTTGTATTTTATATATGGTATTTTAGGTTTAGTTAGAATGTGAATATTATTTAATTGACTTATTTATAGTTTTTATTGAAATATATGATATTTTATTAATTTTATATATATACGTTGTTTAAATTTTTTATTCCATGAAATTTTTTTGATTTAATACCATTTTTTTTGTGTATAATATTTTTTATTTAATTTAAATTTTAATAATTGGAAAAAAAATATGGTCATTTAATTAAATTTATGTAGGTATTTTAATATTTAATTTTGTTATGTGTAGAGTATTTTAGATAGTAAATTAAGTTTTGTTGTGTTAAATTTATGTACGTGTTTTATTTTATAATTTTATTATGTACGTATTTTAATTTGGTCATTTATTTAAATTTGTGTAGGTATGTAATTTTTAATTTTGTTATTTGTAGAGTATTTTAGGTAGTATTTTAAGTATTTTTGTGTTAAATTTATGTACGTGTAACAATTTTTAATTTTCTTATGTATTTTAATTTGGTCATTTATTTTAATTTGTGTAGGTATGTAATTTTGAATTTTGTTATTTGTAGAGTATTTTAGGTAGTATTTTAAGTTTTTTTGTGTTAAATTTTTGTACGTGTAAAAATTTATGTATTTTAATTTGGTCATTTATTTAAATTTGTGTAGCTATTAAATTTGTAATTTTGTTATTTGTAGAGTATTTTAGAACATTTATTTAAATTTGTGTATGTATTGTTATTTTTAATTTTGTTATTTGTTCAAATTTATGTATTTTGTTATTTATTCAGATTTTAATTATTTGGTATGTATATTTAATTGATTTTTTTAAGTGTAGTTAATTTTTTAATGTAAAATTTTTGTTGTCAATTTTTTGTATTATATTTTACTTTACAGTATCAATGGCATCTTCATCGTCATCTTCATCTAGTATACACATTAAGTTTGGTCCAATAGATGGAGACATTTTATGGCTGCAACCTAAACATGTTTCCGAACATGTTTGGAATGGGGAACCAGACAGAAAATTACATATCAGACGAGTTGTACCCATCTATCAAGGACAAGAAGAAATACCAGAGGAAATTATTCCTCTGCTTCGCCAATCTGGATTTTATTGGATAATGAAGATGGGTACCTAAAAATTAATTCTTCATTAATTACAGCCTTGATTGAAAGATGGAGGCCCGAGACACACACTTTCACTTGAGATGCAGAGAGGCTACGATTACTCTTCAAGATGTGTCATCTTGTTAGGTCTTCGTACTGAGGGGCACCATTAATTGATCAGACTAATCTTGATTGGGCTGAATTGTGTGAAGAATTATTGGGAGTCAGACCACAGGAAGGTGAACTTCAAGGCAGTGTGGTCAAATTAAGTTGGCTGACTCACCATTTTTCAGAAATAAATATCCATGACGGTAACGTAGAACAATTACAAAGGTTTACCCGTGCATGGATCCTCAGATTCATAGGAGTGTTCTATTTGTTGACAAAAGCAGCAGTAAAGTTTCCCTAAGGTACCTCCAATTTTTACGGGACTTTGAACAGTGCAGCACGTATGCATGGGGACCTGCCGTGCTTGCTTATTTATACAGAGAGATGTGCAGCGCCACCGATTACAAAATAAAATCAATCGGAGGTATGTGCATCTTAATCCAAATGTGGGCATGGGAACGCTGCACGACTTTGGCTCCAAAGAGAACTCCTCCTATAATAGAAAACAAACCACTCGGACACAGGTTAGTTGTTTAAAAAAAATTCATTTGAAAATAATCAATAATGTAACGCGTCGCACTAATTATTTCATATTTTTTTTGTAGGTGGCTGCGACGTGGAAACCAACATATTGGCAATGATGATCTAATAGTTTTCCGTCGCAAATTGGATATCATGAAACGACATGAGGTAACAAGATCATTATGTATTCGTTAAATAATAAATAAAATGTCATGGTTTAAGATAAATTAACAATTGTGTTATTGTATGCAGTTTCTGTGGGAGCCTTACACAGCAACTGTTATGTCGATGTTGCCTCCCATTTGTTTGGTTGGCAGTGTGGCATGGTGCGCAGTGGTGCCACTCATTTGTTTCCATGTTGTAGAGTGGCACCAACCGGATAGAGTGTTGCGACAATTTGGAATGCAACAACCTATTCCGGAGTCTCCTTCGCAACCACAGAATATCCATGGGCTAACGCTGAAAGGCAAACAAGATGAAAATTGGTTCCAGCTGTTGGCCCCATTTATCAGTCAGTGGAATAATCGAGCTGAGTTTAGGGTCGACGTTTATCCTCGACAGGAGGGCCTATTGAGTTTTAACTCGGATTACATGGTCTGGTATAGGCGAAAAACAAAAATGTTTGTCGACCCAAACAATGCAAACACACTACATTGGTATTTATTTCTTTTTAATTATTTAACTTCAATTTATTTTTTAAAGCATCGACATTAATTTGCTTACCCTAATAATTGCAGGGTGAAGTTGCGGAGACATTGCAGTATATGGTGTCACCACAAGGGCGAAACACATGGACAGTTGATGATCTCGTGCCATATATGGAAAAGTTAGCGATTTTATCCCAAGAGCAAGAGAGGATCACTGAGCCTGTGGCACATGGTCCAGCATCAGAGCGTCGATTTCCCCCATAACAGTTTCACATGCTTCAGTCAAGTGTTGAAACTCGAGGTTTTGACAGACGAAGGGAGATTGTTCAAGCGGAAGATTTTCCCAACAAATGGAGCAGCGTGACCATGGAATGTATTACACGCCACCAACATTTTCTCAGTATCCTTCGCAGATGTATCATATCCTTTCGAAGGTCATGACACTGATATGTCTGCAAGCGAACATTCGTTTGGTGGTGTTGCGGAAACACATCCTCATTTTTCATGGCCGACCATGACCCTTCGCAGCAACATGATGCCCTAATGGCAACACCTAATGCCCCATTAGGTCCGCAATGGGATGTACCCGGAGCAATACCTGATATGGGTGACTTATTAGGTGTTGATTTGAGTCACGAGTTTTCTGCAGAGGCTGAGCAACAAGGGCGGAGATAGCGCGCAATAAGAAATCCGAATCGTCAAGCCCGAAGGTGGGATCGACCATGTGGCACATCCTCGCGCCATCACGGACACCATAATGACTGATTTTGATGTCTCTATTTGAAATTTGTGTTGTATCTTTGTAATTTGAATTTCAGACTTAATTTATGGTATCTCATACTACTTGTTATGAATTTGTTATGGAATTGCGTTTTCAATGACTATTTGTTATGGAATCACCATCGCAGACACCATAATGACTATTTTTATGTCGCGCATCAAACTAGAAAATAAATAAAGTCATAAAGAAAAATTAAAGTAGACAAATCAAAATAAGTAATGGTGTAATCATAATGACTATTTTTATGTCGCGCATCAAACTAGAATAATAAATAAAGTCATAAAGAAAAATTAAAGTAGACAAATCAAAATAAGTAATGGTGGTAATCATAATGACTATTTTTATGTCGCGCATCAAACTAAAATAATAAATAAAGTCATAAAGAAAAATTAAAGTAGACAAATCAAAATAAGTAAAGGTAGTAATCATAATGACTATTTTTATGTCGCGCATCAAACTAAGTATATGGTTTAGGGTTAGTGGTTAGGATTTAGGGTTAGTGGTAAGGGTTTGGGGTTAGTGGTTAGGGTTTAGGGTTAGTGGTTGGGTTTGTGGTTAGTGGTTAGGGTTTAGGGTTAGTGGTAAGGGTTTGGGGTTAGTGGTTAGGGTTTAGGGTTAGTGGTTGGGTTTGGGGTTAGTGGTTTAGGTTTAGGGTTAGTGGGTATGGTTTAGGGTTAGTGGTTAGGGTTTAGGGTTAGTGGTTTAGGGTTAATGAGTATGGTTTAGGTTTAGGGTTAGTGGTAAGGGTTTGGGGTTAGTGGTTACTATTTAGGGTTAGTGTTTAGGGTTTAGGGTTAGTGGTAAGGGTTTGGGGTTAGTGGTTAGTGTTTAGGTTTAGGGTTAGTGGTTAGTATTTAGGTTTAGTGGTTTAGGTTTAGGGTTAGTGGGTAGGGTTTAGGTTTAGGGTTAGTGGCTAGTGTTTTGGTTTAGTGGTTTATGTTTAGGGTTAGTGGGTAGGGTTTAGGGTTTAGGGTTCTCCTTTAGTATCAATTTGAATACCCGTTAGTTCATTAATTGCCTTAGGGTTTAGGGATTAGTGTTCAGCGTTTAGGGGTTTGGGTTTGGGGTTTAGGGTTAGTGGTTAGGGTTTAGGTTTAGGGGTTAGGGTGAGGTTTAGGAGTTAGGTTTAGGGTTTAGACTTGAGGGTTGAGGGTTAATGGTTAGGGTTTAGGGTTTAGGTTTACGCCTTAGGGTGTATGAGCTAGTTTAGGGTTTAGGGGTTAGGGTGAGGTTTAGGAGTTAGGTTTAGGGTTTAGACTTAGGGTTTAGGGTATAGGGTTTAACTACTGAATTCATTGAACCCCACAAATAAGTAATGTACAAAAGCCAAAATGTTTTTAACTACCGAATTCATTGAACCCCATAAATTCAATACATTGAATAGAACGTAAACAAATACAAGTCACTCGACTAACATACATAAATCAACGATTTGAACAACTCCCACGCTCAGATTGCATTGGACAGCGACGCCTGTTATGCCCTTCGGCTCCACATCTACTACATTTTGGTCGGTGCTCAGATGGTTCGACCCAATCCATCTCATTTCTTATCCTTGTTGATTTTGGCCGACCTTTCGCACGAATTGTAGTTGGATCAGGGATAAGTGTCCATGCGTCATCAGAAGGAGGAATAGCCGCTTCATTCCCAAGAGGCCACCATTGTGCGGAGTAAGCTTTTAAGATGTGCTCGTTTGTATAAACAACATCTATATATTGGTAGTATTCATGCTCACGTAACCACAAGCTGCAATAATGTGTGAACATGGATAGTGAAGCGCAGAATACCTTCCCATTGACAATGATGACCATTCAAGTTAACTGCCCACTTTTGTCCGCCACGTTGCGTTATAAGGTTGAAGCTCTCCTCTACTTCAAACCTTGTGGAGTGGATATCATACACGGAACGATGTGCGTACAAGCTTGTTCTTGATTTTCCTCAGTTCTTTAACAAGCTTTGAACAATATACTTGGCCTTCATTTAACTGTCTTTGGGCTTGGCGGCCACGCTCAACAAAGTACTTTCGATACCTACTGTACGTTGATTTCACCAATGCTGTTATGGGAATGTTGCGACAATCCTTTAAAACCTTATTGATACATTCTGAGAGGTTCGTTGTCATGTGGCCATATCGACGTCCTTCTCTATCATAAGCCATCGTCCATTTTTCCTTTGAAATGCGATCAATCCATGTGCTATGGCTGGACTCAGTTCAAGAAATTTTTCTAAATTTTGATAAAAAATGTGCTTGCAAGGAGTGTAGGCTGCATAAAATAGTTATGAATAACAATTTTAAGTATAAATGAAAGTTAAATAAACTTGACATCAAATATGAAATCTTACCCAATTTCTTCAACATTTCTTTTTGTTTGGCATTATTGAATTTTCGATTGAAGTTGCTTGCTATGTGTCGCACGCAGTAGACATGATAACCGTGGGGAGGTTGCCACCAAGTGCTTCGTTAGCAACAGGACTTTATACTCGCGTGTCGATCAGATATCAGACAAATACCATTTTTATCTGTGACATGTTCACGCAAGTGTGCCAAAAACCATGACCACGCTGTCAACGTCTCACCTTCGACCACCGCGAATGCTAGAGGAAGGACACCACCATTTCCATCTTGTGATGTGGCCATTAAGAGGGTCCCACGGTATTTGTCGTACAAATGTGTGCCGTCAACTTGTATGATTGGCTTACAGTACTTGAAAGCCTCTTTACATTGGCCAAAAGTCCAAAAAACTCTATGAAATTGGCGGTGTTCGCGACTAACCGTATTCCAACGATAAAATCGTCATGTAGTATTTGAAAATACGATCCAGGAGAATGATTTTGCATGTGTGTTAGCCACGACGAAAGTTTCGCATATGACTCATCCCAATCGCCATATTCAATAGCAATGGCTTTCTGTTTCGCCAACCAAGCTTTTTTGTACGACACCTTGTACGCAAATTGACTGTTAATCCTCTCTTGAATCAATGAAATTTTTATCGATGGATCTTCTCTGATCATGCCTGTCAATAGAATAACAAAATTTAAATGACAATTAAGGCTAAACAATAACATAATATGAACATAAAATACGTACCTACTACACAAGTGGCAATTAAATCTGAATCAAGTTTCTCGTGATCTTGGGTCATGGTCATATTGAGACATGTGTGTGGTCCACCCCATTGAGTGACTTTCCATGAATCAGTTTTTTTAGATAGAATTGCCCTCATGTAGAAAGGGCAAGGACAATCTGCATTTTTATTCAAGCAACAAACCACATATGTCCCATTTGCTTTCAACCACTTTGAAACTTTGATGCACCTTCATAACATATTGTTTGACCGCATTCTTGACCGCATCTTTACTATCAAATCCATGCCAACATATAATTCTTGGCCAACATTAAAACTGGATGGCATCTCCAAACCACAAATGTCCTCCTCATCAGATGACTCAGTTGATATTATTATAATGCAAAGCATCATTCCAAAATGGATTCTGAATTCCTTGTACACCTTATAGTCCAAAAAAAATTCAAATCATACTTATTTGGCATTAAATACAATTGTCGTGAAATAATAAATGTATTGAAGTATTTTTTAAGAGGAAATTATACCTTCTGCTGGGTGAACAATTCTTACTGGTGGAATCATCTCGGTGACTTCATTGTCTGTATCAGATATACCGTCAACACTGTCATCTTCGTCTAAAGACTCTTCAACGTATGAGTTAGACACAAGATAATCATCATCATCATCTTCGTCAAGATGTAAATTGCTCATATTTGTTGGCGGTTGTGTGTCATCATTAGATAAATAATTTCCACATGATGTAAGCGAATTTGCAGAATGAAACATTGAACCACTAGCCACATCCTTTTCTATGTACAATTCTAGAACTGACATTTCTTCTTGTTATTTAAAACTTTCCAGTATCGTTTCAACATCTTCGTCATTGCAAATTTGCAAGGCAATATATTTTCCTGACACTAAAAATCTACAACTGATAGCATAAATAATTTCATTATTTTGTAATTTTACCTTGTCTCCAATTTTTTTCTTCAAAGCATTGAAATTAATTCCACGTTTAATCTTAATTGCTTTTTTACTGCCTTCAAATATTACACCATCATTATCTTCATATACCCTTCCATTGAAATACAACACTGCTATAACCGAATTCATCGTGTACCTACAAAAATAATATTTTAATTAATTAATCATAATAAATTCAAAATAGTAAAATGTAATCACAAAAATTTTCTTCAACACAATTTGACATTAAAACTTTCTTCTATAAAAAATTTATTAACTTGAAATATTTTGGATGGTAAACACTTAAAAAAAAAAACGATTCCAAGGTAGTAACTTTAAAGCCCAAATAAACCATAAACAAAGTTAGTATTATTTATAAATAATTAATTTTCACAATAATAACTTCAAAATACGTACTTCAAATAAATATAATGAGAAAAAAATTTAATTTTAAATACCGTTCAAGTTGAATGCAAATAAATTTTTAAGACACACCAACAAATCATGAACATCAACCTTATCTAATTAAAAAATTAATATAACTTTATATTAAAATAAATTTCCACACTCAAAATACTTACTTCAAATAATTATGATGTTACACATTTTTTTTACTTTCATACACTTTTGACAATACATGCTTCATTAATTTTTAACACATTAACAAACTATCAACACCAACTTAATCTAATTAAAAATATACTCAAAATTTCATATTTATCAAATTTTTTCGGGACTCAAATATTTTCTTTAAATAAATATCATCACATATTTCTTCTATTTTATACACACAAACAAGCATATAAAATATAAAACTAATTTAATTAAAAAATTATTAAAAACTATAAATTCAAACTGCTCTAAACAATTGCTTCATAAATATTTTATAATATAATTTATTTTACTGAAATTTACGAACCTCATTCACAAATTTAACCCTCAAGAACCAAATTTCAAACCAATTAAAAATTTGATGACAATTTTTTTTTTTATTTTTTACACACAAACAATCATATAAAATATAAAACTAATTTAATTAAAAATTTCATAAAAACTATACATTCAAACTGCTACAAAAAATTACTTAAAAAAGAATTATAATACAAATTATTTTACTGGAAATTACGAAATAAAAATATAAAACTAATTTAATTAAAAAATTAATCAAAACTATACCTTCTAACTGCTATTAAAAATTAGTTAAAAAAATTATACCACAAATTATTAATTTCAAAACTACAAACCTGATTCAAATATTTAAGCTCAAGAAACAAATTTAAAACCTTACGCGGATATCCCTAAACACTCAGAAAACTTAAAGCTACTTGTGCATTTAGAAAACTCAAAGCTGTGATTGTGAGCGTGTAGTTGAAAGAATTTTTCGTATATATAGGCACTAAATCGCCAACAGAGATGACTATTTTCTCTGCCCTAACTCGTCAGTGGGAGTTGCAACTTGCACTCAAATCGCCAATGGCAGTTGCAACTCCCCTTTCTCTGAAAAAGCAACCCTATCAATGTGCCTACGCCTGAAAGAAGCAAACCTGCAAGCCTGCACTTCCTGCAAAGCAAAATCGCCAGTTTGACTGGCAGTTTACGAAACCATGACCAGACTCGCCAGCAGAGGTGACGAGTTCCACCTGCCATCAACTCGCCAACACAAGTGGCAGTTTCCCTGCCACGTGGGCTTTGCGCAGCGAACTCGCCATTGACAATGGCGGTTTGCTTATAACTCCATGCATTTTACGTATAAAACTGCCCCCTCCCGGAAAATATTTGAAAACAACCCCATCTGGGGAAATAGTTTGTAAAACTACCCCAGATGGAGAAATTTGCCTAATGTGGACCATTTTATTGTGAACAACTTTTATTAATCCTTAGATTCATTTAATGCTTAGAATGATACCATATACCCCCTACACATCATATAACTCCCTTTAGGATCTTTTTCCTTCCATTTACTTTCCCAACTTCTTTGTGTCCACCTCCATCTCTTTTTACGGTCTCTATTGGTGTTGATGATCTCGTTGATGCCACCCAAGCTCTTTTGTAAGGTCGAATCAAGGATAAAATAATTAAAATTTAAGTTTTAAGTCCACTAACAAAATCAATGATAAAACAACTAAAGTTTAAATTTTAGGATCATTAACAAAATCCGTGTGGGAAATTGAACAATGCATAAAGAGTAGGCAAAAAGAGGTGTAGCTTCTAATATCTCTCAACCTTAATTTGCTCTCGTCGTTTTGTTCCTCGCCACGAGTTCCTTCTAATCCATCACCTTGGCCGCAAAGAAGCACCTCTCAGAACCTTTAACGTGACCAAGTAGACATTTTTGATGTCATTGCTCACGCGTTGCACAAAGCGAATATCACCGTGGCCCAGGGTGGTTGACCGTAGCCTCCACCATTATGTAGATGAAACCTCTTACTATTAGCTTTTAATTTTTGAAACCATAAGAGCATTTTTATTGCTAAGTTCTCATTAAGTTTTTATTAGTAAGAATTTTCTTTTTATGAGGTCTTCCATTAGAGAGGAATGAGCTTGGAGAATCATTTATGTATAAGAATTCTGTCATTATAGAGGAAAAGTTCCTCTTTCTCGGACGCAGCGCAAAACTCATTGATTCTACCGTTAGTGTAGAAAATGGTTAGAGTTTTTAAATTTTAAGTGTCAATAAAAGACCCAAAAAATGTGTTAAGAACCCAAAAGGTTCTAGCAGTAAGGATGCTTTAAGAGAAAGTAATGCACCAACGGAAAAAAAAAAAAAACATAGAAGGAAGTAAATTTGTTGCCATTCCATATAATAATACGTCATCAAGTCGTCATCGTTGTATCACTCATTTTGGCACTACTACCAACCCATTCACATTGCCTCTCACCATGATACGATCAACTTCGTTGAAGTTGCTTGTATAACGAGTTGTCCTTATCTTTAAAATCTGATTTTATTTATCTTTAAAATAATATTAGTTATTATTTCTAATTTATTTAGTTCTTACATATTTTATATCTTCACTGTAAAGAAGAAATCTTTATATATATAAAAGTAGAAGCGGGAGTAATTATATTTTTTTCTCTCCACTGATTTTAGGACTGGAAGAGTAATTTTATATATTTTTTATTCTAAAAAGGAAATATTTTTTTGCTCATAATTTTAAAACTAAAATAATAATTTTAAATTTTCCACTCTATTTTAAAATAAAATTGCAATTATAGAAGTATTTTTATATTATAATTGTATTTATAATTTTATATTTTACAAAAATTATTTTTGTTTATATAAAACGTAATATAAAAAAGAATTTTACGAAAATCAAAAGTTATTTTATATTTAAAGCGTTAGTAAAGTTTTTTTCCTTTTAGGATCTTGCTGCTTTTGCATGTAAGGGATGCTAATGATTTCCCCATGCTTTTAGAAACTGGTTTGGAACACAGCCTGTTTTCATGTGAGAATTTATTGACCAGAATGTGGTATTCGGATATAAAAGTTGATTGTTGGTACATGAAATGTTTGAATCATACAGAGATAGTATTCTGATTTTTTATCTCTTTATTCTACATATATGGCTTTCAATGAGAGAATATATTACAACTACTAGTTATTCTTGTAAGCATGAATTATAAAGTAAAGAATATGATCCACAAATAAACTTGCTACTCTTTTGTGTTACTTGTGTATGTGCTGCTATAATCTTCCAAGATCTTGACAGATAACAGATTATAAATTAACCATCAAGATTTGATTACATAAGGGTTAACTATTATTTGATTACTCTTGGTTCTTAATCATCAAAGTAGAGTGTAGGTAAATTATGTCAGAGACACAAGTAAAGTTGACAGGGAACGATAATTGTATTTAGTTAGTCTTCGGAATGGAGAGTAATCTGTTATAATTAATACATATTCAAGATGTTTTCTAGTAAAAAGGGCGGACATGTTAATTGGATTAAGGTCAAAGTGTGTGATACAACTCAATTGTTTATTGTTTTGGTGCTGTTGTTCCCTTTCATGTTTCAACATATCAAATTGTTTTGAATATACTGAACATGAATGGTTTTCCTTTGAATCATGGTTGGGTGTACCATAGATGTCATAGTGGTAGAAGAGGTTTGAAAGAGTCTTTTGTAAAAGGGTTGAAAGAGTTCCAATATTTCTCACAAAATAACTTATAAACAAAAATTTACAAATTGATAATATTAGAGTAGTAATGTACTTTAATTACAAACAAAGCCAACAATAACCAAAGACCAAGAAAATGAAATGAAAGCTAAACCAATGGATTTTTAACAAGACAATTGAAATTCTGATACTGAGGACAGATGTCGTACAGGATGTCACGACATCGTGCTTCAGAACATGCAGATTGTATATGACAGTATGAACAGATTAAACAAGTAAATAACACAAGAGAATTGTTAACCCAGTTCGGTGCAACGTCACCTACATCTGGGGGCTACCAAGCCAGGGAGGAAATCCACTAAAATAGTATTAGTTCGAAGGTCTAACAGCCACTGTATACAACCTTCTCACCTAACCACTACCCATGCAACTTCTACCTAAGAGCCACTCTTAGATATGAGAACCCCTCTCACTCCCTCTCAATCACTCACCCGTGTTTACAAACAAATCAAAGACACACCAGAGATTGCTCTCTGAACAATAGAGATCAACTCTACACACTCAGGTCCAACACTTGATGTTAGGGTAGCATCAAGGTGGCTCACAAAACACTCAAGTCACAAAACTCACAAAATAACTCTTCAATCTCTGACTTGATTAAAAACCCGTGCAGCCTTCATGTTTATATAGCAGTGTACGTATCTGGGCTGCAACAACTTGCGCTGGATAAGCTCTATCATTCTCCTGAAAAATCTGCACTTAAAGATCTAAAAGATAAAGTTTTATCTTTTAGTTTTTATCTTCAATCTCTAATCCCTGAACGAAACTATTCAAGTTTGTAATTCAATCTTTAATTATCTTTTAATTCGTTCCTAAAGATAGAGCTCCTAATCTGTTGCTGACTGCACATTAATCTGTTAAAGATATAACAGATTTATGTGTCCAGTATTTTCGGGCAGGATGTCCTGGACATTGTATCCGACATCGTGGATCCTGCAGCTTCAATTCTTCATTTGACATTTTATCTTGCCTTGTGCATTGTGCAGCCCAATCTGATTCCTTGACATAATGTTAGACATCATGTGCAGCAACTCCAGCTTTCCTTCATTGTCTAAGTGCTTATGTTTTAACAAAATTTTAGCCAATCTTTTAAAACTAAGTAAAGCCAAGCACTAACAATCTCCCCCTTTGGCAAATTTTGTCTAAAACATACTTAGACACTTCCTGAGCAGGTACGAGCAGTCATGCAAGTGGGATCAACAACTTTCATTATCAGAGTAATCAAGCACAGCAGTATCTGTAGTGGTGACAGCAAAATTCTGCAAGTTGCAAATCTACAAGTCTTTTCCAGGATGTCAAGACATCTCACGTGACATCAGCTTTCTGCTCCCCCTGTCTCCATGCTCTTACTGCTGTGAAGTGAATATTCTGCTAGGCAGCAGTTCACTGCAGCATCTTCTATCAGCTACTAGTTTCAGTAGCTTACATCAATCATCATCAGCAGCAGCCCCTCAAAATCATAAATCATGCATAATATAATATCCTACTACTCCCCCTTTTTAGACAGAATTTGGCAAGAGTAGAATGCATGAAATTAATGTGCAAATATTACAGACCAATAACAATCAATTGTTCAAAGGGACATGCCCCAATAGCTAGTAAGAGTAAAAAGCAAAAATAAAGGTCTGATGGTCATGGGGTGGCATCAGAATCATCATCATCTGATTCTGTATCCTCTGCTGCA
The DNA here is from genome assembly GCF_000004515.6 of Glycine max. NCBI lineage: Eukaryota > Viridiplantae > Streptophyta > Magnoliopsida > Fabales > Fabaceae > Glycine > Glycine max. Next base: position 34,506,623 of record NC_038243.2, on the reverse strand, counting down.
TCTTCTTCTTCCTCAGCTGCTTCTCCATCATCAACGCCATTGTCTGAGAGTCTTTTGATCAAGCGTTCCAGCTCCATTTTCTTCTCTGTGTTGGCTTTGATGGTTGCCTCCAGCACCTTGCATGTGTCCTTGAGTTCAGCAATCAAATCATCCTTGGACACAGCACCTGAAGCAGCAGCTTTCCCTGATGTCGAGACAATGTCTGGGACATGTGTCCCCTCAAACAGTTTGTAATGCAGGGATAGAGGGGATTCTCTCTTCTTCACAGAGTCAATGTTGTTTAAAATATTGGGATGTTGACTCAACATAATGCCACACAATACAGTTGGGAAGGCAATGGGTAATTTGACAGCAAAAGATTCTGAATGCTTAATAGTTTGATCAAAAATATAGTTTCCAAAATTAAATTTGGACTTGGTTCCAACAGCATACAGAAATTTACCCAAACCTGTGGCAACAGTGGAAGTATGATTGGTGGGTACCCAGTTGGCAGTGCCAATCCTATGCAGGATTGCATACTTCACACTTAGCTTCCCTGCAGAAAGCTTCCCTTTCTTTGGCCAATGCTGGACTTGCTTGGCAGTGATTTCCTTGGCAATTTGATGCTCAGAAACAGCAATATCCACCACTCCTTCAGTTGGTCTGCCCAGGTACTTGTTGATTACAGCAGGGGAGAATCTAATACATTTTCCTCTGACAAACACTTTCTGATACTTATCACTCTTTCTGTTTGTTATGTCAGAGGGAATGTTGACAATGAATTCCCTGACTAGACTTTCATAACAATCTCCCAACTTGGTGACAGTTTTCAGCAGTCCAGCAGCCTTGATGAGGTCCATGATCTCCTTGCAATCCAAGGCATCTCTTCCCAGTTCTCTTTCAAAAGCAAGTCTGCGTTGATATACAAATTTCCACCTTTCAACATTGCCAATGGAGTGGAATGAAATGTTGTCCAATGGGGCATCAGGGACATTTCCAGGCACCTTTTTCCCTGATTTCTTGGCTCTCTTGATGTCGGGAACATCTAGTTCGACATCATCATCAGAATCAGATGAGGAAATTTCTTTCCTCTTCTTGGAAGGGATTGCAACTTTGCTCCATCTGGATGTGGTAGGAGTGATTAGTGTGCTCTTCTTCTGTGCAGTAGTTTTGATTCGTCCAGACCTAGTAATAGGGGTTTTTCCCTTTCTGCTTTGTAATCTTTCTGCAATGCCAGGTGCCAACTTTTTGGCAATGGGTTCCTCATCAGATTCTACTTCTTCTAGGTCAATGAAGTCACCTGGAGCAGGTTCTGGTGCCCTTGGTGCAGGGGTCTCCTCTGTGGCTTGATCCTCTTCCTCTGTTGATTTCTCTTCACTGGATGAAGAGAGGACTTCAGCATTTGGGGTGGAAGATGTTGGGACATCTTTATCAGCATCAGGGACAGAAGCATTTTTCAAAATGCTATTCACAAAACTGCGGATCTTCTTATCCATCTCAGTGTCTTCTTCCCTAGGGCTTGTTGCAAAGCTAGGGTTTTCAGAAATCTTCACTCCCTGTTGTCTTTTAGGGACCAGTTTCTTAGGAACAGGGCCTGGACCAGGAATCATTTGTATGGATTGGATATTGAGTGCAGGTTGTTCCTGGTTTGATGAAGTTTTGGAGGATGATGGAGATGATGGTACAGAGGGTGAAACAGGGGATGAGGTTTCTTTTGGTAAGGTAGCCATGGAGAAGCAGAGCTTTGGGAGTGGTTTCGTGAATATCTGAGAAGTGTTGGGGAATGCTGATGAAAACGAGATTGCCACGAAAATGTAAGTTTGAATGAGGAATGTAGGAGAACGTGTGAAACGGAGGTTGAATTTGTTTTGGCCCAGTAGTGAACGTGCTATTAATGTTGAGTGAGAAGTTTGAGCACGTTCAGATAGAAGTAACTGCTATAACTCCTCTAGCAGACAAATGCCCAGCTTGCCCCTCAGTTTTTCAAACTGATTTGCATCCAATGCTTTTGTGAAAATATCTGCTACTTGTTCCTCAGTGGCAACATGCTCCAGTGTGATAACTTTATCATCAACAAGATCTCTAATATAGTGATGTCTAATGTCAATGTGCTTGGTTCTGCTGTGTTGAACAGGATTTTTAGAAATATTAATAGCACTCATGTTGTCACAGTACAATGTCATGACATCTTGTTCGACATTGTACTCCTTCAGCATCTGCTTCATCCAAACTAGTTGTGAACAGCTGCTTCCTGCTGCAATATACTCTGCTTCTGCAGTAGATAGGGACACACAGTTCTGCTTCTTGCTGAACCATGAAATAAGATTGTTTCCCAAATAGAAACATCCACCAGAAGTGCTTTTTCTGTCATCTGCACTTCCAGCCCAATCAGCATCACAATATCCAACCAGCATTGAATCTGAACAATGACAGTACATAATCCCATAGTCACTGGTGCCATTTACATATTTCAGAATTCTCTTTACTTGATTCAAGTGACTTATCTTGGGATTGGCTTGATATCTTGCACAAACACCTACTGCAAAGGTGATGTCAGGTCTGCTTGCTGTTAAATATAGTAAGCTCCCAATCATGCTTCTGTACAGACTTTGATCAACACTGGTGCCAGCTTCATCCTTTGACAGCTTCAAGTGAGTAAGTGCAGGTGTTCTTTTATGGCTGGCATTTTCCATCCCAAACTTCTTGGCAATGTTCTTTGCATACTTGCTTTGTGAGAGGAATATGGAGTCTTCCATCTGCTTCACTTGGAGTCCCAGAAAATAAGTCAGCTCTCCAACAAGACTCATCTCAAATTCAGATTGCATCTGTTGGACAAAATGTCGAAGCATCTCATTCGACATCCCTCCAAACACAATGTCATCAACATATATCTGTGCTATCATCAAGTTTTCAGCATCTTGTTTGACAAAGAGAGTCTTGTCAATTCCTCCCTTCCTATACCCTTGCTGAGTAAGGAACTCTGTTAGCCTTTCATACCAAGCTCTTGGAGCTTGCTTCAATCCATAGAGAGCCTTCTTGAGCCTGTATACATGATCTGGATGAGTTGGATCTACAAATCCCTTTGGCTGCTCCACTTAGACTTCTTCATTCAGGTATCCATTCAGAAACGCGCTCTTCACATCCATCTGGTACAGCTTGAATTTGAGGATGCAAGCTACACCAAGTAACAATCTGATGGACTCAAGTCTAGCAACAGGGGCGAAAGTTTCATCAAAGTCTACACCTTCAATCTGAGTGTAGCCTTGAGCAACAAGTCTGGCCTTGTTTCTGGTTATAACACCTTCTTCATTGGTTTTGTTCTTGAAGATCCACTTGGTGCCAATCACATTAGTTCCCTCGGGTCTAGGAACTAGCTCCTAAACTTCATTCCTTTTGAATTGCTCCAATTCTTCTTGCATAGCATTGATCCAGAACTCATCAGTCAGTGCCTCTTTCACATTCTTTGGCTCAGTTTTGGAGACAAAGCATGAATTGGAGACAATCTCAATCTCCCTTGATCTTGTAGTGACTCCTCTGTTTGGATCTCCTATAATCAGCTCCTTGGGGTGCATCTTCTGGATTCTAATGGAGGGACTCTTGTTAGGTTGATTGATGTTTGGTTCATCTGTAGCAGAATCAGAGTTTTCTGCATTTTCTGCATTTTCTGCACTTTTAGCTGTATCTGCTACATTGTCTCCCGATGTTCTGACATCGTCTTCGACATCCTTCTTTCTTGCTGGAGTTAGATCATCAACAACCACATTGATGGATTCCATCACAGTTCTGGTTCTGGAATTGAATACTCTATATGCTCTGCTGTTTGTAGAGTATCCCAAGAATATTCCTGCATCACTCTTGGGATCCATCTTTCTCCTTTGCTCTCTATCTGCCAAAATGTAACATGGACTTCCAAAGATGTGGAAGTGCTTGACAGTTGGCTTCCTCCCTTTCCAGATTTCATACAGTGTGGTTGGAGTCCCTCTTCTAAGTGTGACTCTGTTGTGGATATAGCATGCTGTGTTCATGGCTTCAGCCCAGAGATTATAGGGAAGTTCTTTGGCATGAAGCATGACCCTAGCAGCTTCTTGCAAAGTCCTGTTTTTCCTTTCAACTATGCCATTTTGTTGTGGTGTGATGGCTGCAGAGAACTCATGAGTGATGCCTTCAGATGTGCAGAATTCAGTAAACTTGCTGTTTTCAAACTCTCTACCATGGTCACTCCTAATTCTCTTGATGACACAGTCTTTTTCTCTTTGAAGTCTTAGACTCAACTCTTTGAATACTTCAAAGGTGTCTGATTTCTCTCTGATAAAGTTGACCCAGGTAAATCTGGAGAAATCATCCACAACAACATAGGCATACCTCTTTCCTCCAAGGCTTTCAACTTGCATAGGCCCCATCAAGTCCATGTGAAGTAGTTCCAGCACCCTGGAAGTGGTCTGATGTTGAAGCTTCTGGTGGGACATCTTGACTTGCTTTCCAATCTGACATTCACCACAGATTCTGCCTTCTTCTATTTTCAGATTGGGAATGCCTCTAACAACACCTTTGTCAATGATTTTCTTCATGCCTCTTAAGTGCAGATGTCCAAATCTTTGATGCCATATTTTGACTTCATCTTCTTTGGAGGATAGACATGTGGAGGAGTAACTGGTTTCTTGAGGTGTCCATAGGTAACAGTTGTCCTTTGATCTGCTGCCCTTCATTAGAACTTCACTCTTCTCATTTGTCACCAAGCATTCTGACTTTGTGAAGTTTACATTGAATCCTTCATCACACAACTGACTGATGCTGATCAAGTTTGCAGTCAGTCCCTTCACCAGCAGTACTTTGTTCAGACTAGGAAGTCCATCATGGACTAGCTTTCCCATTCCAGTGATCTTTCCTTTAGAGCCATCTCCAAATGTCACATAGCTAGTGGAGCAAGGTTCAATGTTCACCAGGAATTCTTTAACTCCTGTCATGTGTCTGGAACAGCCGCTATCTAGGTACCAATCTTCCTTAGCTGATGCTCTAAGTGAAGTATGAACAACAAGACTAACAATCTTGTGTTTTGGAACCCACATCATCTTCCTTCCGCTGCTGCTCCTTTGAGTTCCATGATGTGGATGGCCATGTAGATGATAGCAAAAGGGCTTTATGTGACCATACTTGCCACAGTAGTGACACCTCCACTTCTTTCTTTTGCTCTTTTTCTGCTGCGTTCCATGATGTCGAGACCGATGTTGTGACCTCGTGGCTCCAGTGCTGTTTTTGGCAGGAACAAATTCTGTCATGGTTGTTCTGCCAGCAGATTTATGATTAAATCCAAGTCCTCTCTGGTTTCCAACATTCTTCCCAAGCTGTAGCACCTCATCAAGCATATCTGAGCCTTTATTCAGCATCTTTATTGATTTTGTCATGTTTTCCAGTTTAGAGTTCAGAAAACCAATTTCTCCTTTAAGCTCAGAGATCTCCTCTTCATGTGCCTCCTTCTCAGCCTCCAGATTTGCAATGATCTTCTTCAGTTGAGCTTCTTGCTGAAGAATCTTCTCACTTTTGATGCATAGTTCTCTATAGGATATAGCAAGCTCATCAAAAGTGATTTCAATATCAATATCACTTGAATCTTCATCAGATTCAAATCTCCCAGTGAGTGCATTCACATCTCTGTCAGAATCACTTTCTTGTTCACTCTCTGTATCATCAGACCAACATACAGAAAGTCCTTTCCTCTGCTTCTTGAGATGGGTGGGACATTCAGCTTTGATGTGTCCATAGCCTTCACACCCATGGCATTGAATTCCTTTGCTGTGACTGGGCTTTTCATCTGACTTCTTCTGGTATTCACTACCTTTCCTGATGTCGAAAGGGATGTTCCGGACATGTGGTTTCTGCCTCCTGTCCATTCTTTTCAGCACTTTGTTGAACTGTTTTCCAAGGAGCACAACTGCGTTAGTCAGACCTTCATCAGTATCCAGGTCATACTCATCTTCTTCTCCTTCATCATTGGACACGAACGCCAGGTTCTTGCTCTTCTTTTCAGTCCTATCCGAGAGTCCTAGCTCAAAGGTTTGAAGGGAACCAATGAGTTCATCTACTCTCATGTTGCAAATGTCTTGGGCCTCCTCTATTGCAGTGACTTTCATGTCAAATCTCTTAGGCAAAGATCTGAGGATCTTTCTCACCAGCTTTTCATCTGTCATCCTTTCTCCCAAGGCAGTGCAAGCATTGGCAATTTCAAGAATGTTCATGTGGAAGTCATGAATACACTCTTCCTCCTTCATCTTCAGATTTTCGAATTTTGTAGCCAATAGTTGCAATCTGGACATCTTCACTTTGGAGGTTCCTTCATGAGTGGTTTTCAGAATCTCCCATGCATCCTTGGCAACTGTGCATGTGTTGATCAATCTGAAGATATTCTTGTCAACTCCATTGAATAGGGCATTCAAGGCTTTGGAGTTTCCAAGTGCCAATTCGTCTTCTTCTTTTGTCCAGTCTTCTTCTGGCTTCAATTCATCAGTGGGCTTTCCTTCTGCGTCCAGCATCTTGGGATGTGGATGTCCGATTCGCGTACATAACTCATCTAGACGCTCGAAATTGAAGAACGGAAGCTCTCGAGAAATTCGAATGGTCATAACTTTTCACACGGATGTCCGAATTTGGGACGTAATATATCGAGATGCTCGAAATTGCACTCCCTAGATCTCACTCAGTGATTTAGAGTGCCTGCTCTGATACCAATTGAAATTCTGATACTGAGGACAGATGTCGTACAGGATGTCACGACATCGCGCTTCAGAACATGCAGATTGTATATGACAGTATGAACAGATTAAACAAGTAAATAACACAAGAGAATTGTTAACCCAGTTCGGTGCAACGTCACCTACATCTGGGGGCTACCAAGCCAGGGAGGAAATCCACTAAAATAGTATTAGTTCGAAGATCTAACAGCCACTGTATACAACCTTCTCACCTAACCACTACCCATGCAACTTCTACCTAAGAGCCACTCTTAGATATGAGAACCCCTCTCACTCCCTCTCAATCACTCACCCGTGTTTACAAACAAATCAAAGACACACCAGAGATTGCTCTCTGAACAATAGAGATCAACTCTACACACTCAGGTCCAACACTTGATGTTAGGGTAGCATCAAGGTGGCTCACAAAACACTCAAGTCACAAAACTCACAAAATAACTCTTCAATCTCTGACTTGATTAAAAACCCGTGCAGCCTTCATGTTTATATAGCAGTGTACGTATCTGGGCTGCAACAACTTGCGCTGGATAAGCTCTATCATTCTCCTGAAAAATCTGCACTTAAAGATCTAAAAGATAAAGTTTTATCTTTTAGTTTTTATCTTCAATCTCTAATCCCTGAACGAAACTATTCAAGTTTGTAATTCAATCTTTAATTATCTTTTAATTCGTTCCTAAAGATAGAGCTCCTAATCTGTTGCTGACTGCACATTAATCTGTTAAAGATATAACAGATTTATGTGTCTAGTATTTTCGGGCAGGATGTCCTGGACATTGTATCCGACATCGTGGATCCTGCAGCTTCAATTCTTCATTTGACATTTTATCTTGCCTTGTGCATTGTGCAGCCCAATCTGATTCCTTGACATAATGTTAGACATCATGTGCAGCAACTCCAGCTTTCCTTCATTGTCTAAGTGCTTATGTTTTAACAAAATTTTAGCCAATCTTTTAAAACTAAGTAAAGCCAAGCACTAACAAATTTGAGTTCCATCAAGTCAATTTTGTGATTATGTGAAATTCCTCCATTCATTTTCAATTTTTACAATCTTCTTATGATGATTATAAACTATCTTATACTCTTTAGTCCCTTCCAAGTTTACATGAATGAATCTTGTAGCTTTCATAAATGAGTGCATGATACTCAGCATATCCTGAAATTAATATGAAATTCACGTTAGATATTTATATGATTTTAAAATTTGACATACAGAGGCGTGCTTAATTACTCACCAAACTACTACAAGTCACTTTGTACTCAATCGGAAGGACTTTAAAAGTGACTGAGTTAGGAACTTGGTGGTACAAGTGTCATTTAGGGTAAGCTTTTGGTTCAGAGATTCTTTTGAAGATGGTGAGGAGGAAAACACTCTGTCCATAATGGGTCAAGGTCACCTGATGATTTCTAGTGAGCCCATAGAACTCTCTAAGTTCTGTCCATCCAACAAGTAGAGTTAGGCTCACCAGATCTTGGTTATTTGTGACAAAGTGCATGTTGCCACTAGAGTGTAGCAAATGCCAAATAGGCTCTAGTTCATCCTTCCATTTTACAGTAAATGACCTATTGACTTCACCATAAGGTTACATTTAACAAGCAAAGAAATATAAGTAAAAGTGTTATATCGTATCATGTTTATTTGAGAATAGTGTTGAAATTTCAAACCTGATCCATAACATGAACAGTATTGAACATTTCCTCTGCTTTTTTGTTAATCTTCATCATTGTGTTAGCTATTTCCTTCCAGTTCTGTTGATGCTCATCCATCGTTTCTAAACTCCATTTACAATATAAACATGACTAAGTACATTTTGTCAAACAATAATGAGGAACCAGACCCATGCTTATCTAGGAACCAGACCCATGCAAACAAATAATAATGAGGCCTACACTATCGAAAACAACCAAAACCAAAACTATGCAAACAACCAAAACACCAATAAATCTGCAAAACAAATAGAATAGACAATGATTTCACTAAAAATTTCTAAATGCTCTTGTTATGGAGGAACCAAAACCATGCAACATTTCCTTTCATATTTCCTCTGATATTTTACCAAAACTAGAACCAGAACAAAAAATAGAACTGTGCCACCAAAGCCTATTTTCTAGTAGTGTGTACACGAAGCTACTACCATATGCATAACCCACGAGGCCACAACTATATACGAAAGGATGTACTACCGTAGCTTAAAAACACAAGTATAATTTAACTTCCATGTGCATAACCACAAACGAAGCAAAAATAAAAAAAATAAAACAACAACAACACTACCATAGCTTACGAACACAAGCTTCATTCGAGAATTGCAAATTTACCTCACGAGGGTTTAGTAGCATTTAGCACCATTATCAATTTCAGAGAACACATTTTCAGACAGAAAGCAAAGGCGTTGCTCAGATAGGGCTAACTTGGGGAAGAAGTCGCGAGGGAACAAACCACGAAACCAAATATGACTTCTTTGTTGCAAGGTATTGAGAAGACGAAACAACGATGGCGTTGCAGCAAAGCGCGGGTTGAGGTGGTGATGACGTCGCAGTAGAACGCGGGTGAGGTGGTGACGGCATCGCAGCAGAATGCGGGAGATGGCAGAAAGTTAGAGTCGTGAGGGAGATGACCGTCGCGAGGCCGAACGGGTAAGAGTGAGAGTAGAGTTGAAGCGCCAGAAGTGAAAAGATGATTTAAATAGGATAATACAATGTCATTTTTTTCAAAAACCGATATTAACGTGACTTTGTTAACATTGGTTTTTAAAAAAAATCAATGTTAACAAAATCACGTCACTCAAGTTAACATCGATTTTCTAAAGAATCGATGTTAACCAACTTACGTTAATATCGATTTCTGAAAAATCGATGTTAACAAAGTCACGTTAGCATCGGATTTTCACAGAACCAATGTTAACAAAGTCACGTTATTTATAATTATGTTACCGCGTTTTTGTTGATATCGATTTTATATAAAACCGATGTTATTTATAATGATGTTAAAAGTAAACTTTATAGTAATGTAAGATAAATTAAAGCTGGTTGCACACCCTCATTTTGAGAAAATTATAACAATATATGTAGAGCTTTTATATTTTATTCCTTATTTTTATATATTTAAACACACTATTCCAAATTTCTCACTCTATTATCAAATTTTGTTTTTTACTCTGTTGTTGCAATTGGGGTGATGGGACAAAATAACGTTATACACACATTTATGCTCACATCTCTTCACTCTTGTAAAATGTTTACCTTTTGTTTACAAATGACTTTTGGTCATTATGTTCTTACTGGAAAACATCTATAGAATTTTTTTTTTATCTATAATATTTGAATTTGAGACTAACTTGGTTAAGAGTTAAGAGATCCGAACCCAATCAATTTCATTACAAAAAAAAAAAAACATTTCTTTCAACGACTTTGATCCTTTCGCGGGGAGAGGCAATGTCAGTGGGTTGATAACACTGGAAAGATACATAAATTCTTCAACATATGAACAGATAGGTAGATATCGAGTGTGTCCTCGTAGAAGTTTCTGAACTGAGTCTATGACGAGATCAAAGTCATCAGCGTGTAACAAAATATTACTACTAATTAATGCAACATTAACGGAAAGTGTACTGGGGTAGAATACTAGAATTAAATTCCACAAATTAGTGCAAATGAAATACATGGCAATTACATGAGTGATGTTACTATGACGACTTGATGGCGTAATTATTACAACAAATTAACTATCTTTCGATGGTTTAAAAAAAATAAAAAGTAATAGTAAAAAAATTAATTTTATACGTTATTAATGTTAAGATTTTGATTCTATATATAAATTAATTACAAAATATTTTAAATATAATTTTTACAAAAGTCATCAATCTTATTTAAGCTAATCTATAGTTAAATAATATTATAAACAATACTTACAATACCAATATATTTTAATTAATTTATTATTTTCTTACTTTTTATTTTTCATGTATAAAAATAGGCGCAATGCATAAATCTAAATATGAATTACTGTAATATAAATAAAATATATAATAGTTTTAAAAAATATAACTTTTTATATTGTCAAATTAAAAAAATAAGAATATTTTTATATAAAAAAATTTAAACATCATTCATACAAAAGTTATATACATTAAATTTAAATATAAATATCTAAGAGTCTCTTGACATAAAAAACAATGATTAAAAAAATGCTTAAATAAATTTTTCCTAATATAAATACTCGTGATACGGATTAATATTAATATGCATTAACAAAAAATAGAATATATTTTGATTTTAAAAAAAGAAATATAGACATCATTCATATAAAAATTGTATACTTAAATATAAATATCTAAGAAATTCTCTACATAAAAAACTAATAATTATAAGAAAAATCACCAAAATAAATTTATCCTAATGTGAATAATATATAGTGCGACAAATTAATATAAATAGAACATATAATAGTTTTAAAAATATAATTTTTATACTTTCAAAATAAACAAATGAATGCTATTTTGATATAAAAGAAATTTTAACACCATTCGCATAAATTTTTATACATTAAATTTAAATATAAATATCTAAAAATCTCTTAACATTAAAAAAACTTTGGTTAGAAAAAAAATATTAATCATCTCAATGGATTTTCCCTTGTATGATTACTCGTATAATAGAATGATATAAATATAGATTAGTGCAACATAAATAAAATATAAAATAGCTTACAAAATAATTTTTTATACCTTAAAATTAAAAAATAAGGATATTTTGATATAAATTTTTTTAAACATCATTCATAAAAAAACTGTATATATTAATTCTAAATATTAATATCTAAGAGTATTTTGACATAAAAAAACCAACAATTATAAAAAAATAATTTCAAAGGATTTGTCCTAGTATAATCATCCATATATGACATGTGAATATAAATATGAATTTTAACTATTGAAAAAAAAATATAATTTTTATAGTTTCAAATTAAAAAATATATGAAAGATATTTTAATATAAAAAATATAAACATCGATCATTCATATACAAAAGTTGTATGTATTAAATTTAAATATTAATATCTATGAGTCTCTTAGCATAAATAAGTCAATAATTATAAAAAGAAAATCATTTAAAAGTATTCGCCCTAGTATGATCACCTCTTCATGACAAATGAATATAAATATGAATTAAAGCAAAATAAATAAAATACATAATTTTTTAAAATATATAATTTTTATACTTTCAAATTAAAAAAATAAAGAATATTTTAATATAAAAAGAGATATTTATGTAATTCATATAAAGTTGAATATATCAATTAAAATATCAATATCTAAGAATCTTTTGACATAAAAAATAAATACTAACAAAAAAATTTCCAAAATAAATTTATCTTAGTTACGATAGGTGAATATAAATATGAGTTACCGCAATATAAATATAACATAAAATATTTTAAAATATATAATTTTTATACTTTTAAAATAAACAAAGGAATAATATTTTGATATAAAAAAAATTAAGCATCATTCATATAAAGTTGAATACATTAAATTTAAATATAAATATCTAAAAGTCTATTAACATAAAAAAAAAACAATGATTGTAAACAAAAATTAATCATCTCAATGAATTCCCCCTAGTGATAGATAGATATAAATATAGATTAATGCAATATAAATAAAATTTGTAATAGTTTAAAAATATAATTTGTACTTTTAAATTAAAAAAGGATCTAAGGATATTTGAATATAAAAAAAATTAAACACCATTAATATAAATCTTATATAAATTAAATTTAAATATAAATATCCACGAGGTTATTGACATTAAAAAAATTAAGCGTCCCAATAGACTTTTTTCTATATGTTATCTAGTGATAGATGAATATAAACATAAATTAGCGCAATATAAAAAAAATATATAGTTTTTTAAAAAAATATAAAGTTTTATATTTTCTATTAAAAAATTAAGGATGCTTTCATATAAAAATAAATATAAACATTATTCATAAAATAATTTGTATACACTACATTTAAATATAAATAATTAAGTGTCCCTTGACATAAAGAAAAAACTCAACAATTATATAAAAAAGTACTCAAATATATTTTTCCTAATATGGTTATCCTACAACAAATAGATATAAATATGGATTTACACAACATAAATAGAATATATAATAATTTAAAAATGTAATTTTATACTTTTAAATTAATAAAAGAAGGGTGTTTGAATATAAAAAAAATAAACATCATTCATTTGTATAAATTAAATTTAAATATAAATATTTAAAAGTCTTTATACATAAAAAAATTATAATTATAAAAAATATTAATCATTCCAATAAATTTACTATAACATGATTACTCACGTGACAAATGAAATCTAACATTATTTTATGTTCAATTTATGTTAATTATGTGTGTCCAGCTGATATAATTACATTATTTATTATTATTATTATTATTATTATTATTATTATTATTATTATTATTATATCTTTTTATATACTTTAAAATTAAAATAAATCATAATTTTATATGCTCAGTTTAGGTTATCACATAAGTAATTAAAATGGTAAATTAACATCACATGATAAAAGAATATTATAACGTATTTATTAATTATAATTGATTTGGATATATTTTATCTCTATTTAGAACATTTTAATTTGGATGTATATTCACATTCTCTGATATAGATATTATTTGAGCGAATAGGCAATTTAGTCCCTGAGATTGTAACCAGTTTGCATATTAGTCCCTGACTTAAATTTTAATTCATAATAGTCCCTAACTTTACATAAGTTTTGCAAAATAGTCCCTGTCGTTAAATTCTCAGGTGACGGCGTTAGTGAGGTGTATAGGTGGCAATTCAGTGCCACGTAGACTGTCCAACGTGGCATTGAGGTATGCATCTATAAATTCTCTCTCACGCAAGGTTGCTTCTTCTTCTTCTCCAAATAAATTAGGGTTTACGAAGCTGTTGGTTTCCCACGCTGAGTCGCTTCTTCTTCTTCTACTCTGAGGCTCAGTCGCTGCTACTTGTTCACTTGATTTCTCCATGTCTGCAAGTGACAGTTGTTATGCATTTTCTGGTAGTTTCATTCGGCAATGCCACCATGGAAGACGTGCAGCTATTCGAACTGCAAGAACAAGGAGGAACCCATGAAGGTTATTCTATAAGAGTGACTTTTTAAGTCATAATTTCGGTTGGCTATAAGAGTGACTTTTTAAGTCATATTTTCGATTGACTATAATAGTGACTTTTCAAGTCATACTTTTCTTTTGGCTATTAGAGTGACTTTTCAAGTCATATTTTCGGTTGGCTGTTAGAGTGACTTTTCAAATCATATTTTTGGGTGGCTTTAGAGTGACTTTTCAAGTCATACAAGAGGGTGTAATTCTAGAAAAAGGTTCCCTCAGTGCAGTGGGAATCTTATACAGTGATCTGGGCTGTTTTATCCTGGGGACTTCGTGGTTGATAATCTGCTTGCACATTTTTTGGCAGTGTCACGAAACGTCTTAAAGAAAGCGACATTGTCCGCGACTCAGCCAGTAATTTTTTCGGTTTGCCATAAACTATTATTACAACAATTTTAAGACGGTTTCGGCTCTGCTATGGCTACCGTAGATATTACTGGCTCGAACAACAATGACCTCAACAAACCTTTTAGGTTTGAAGGGTATCATTTCAAACTTTGGCAACAAAAGATGATGTTTTCTTTAACTATGAGAAAAGTTGCCTATGTTTTGAACACTGATATTCCAGTGATGCCTAAAGATGCTGAGAAGGAAGTGAAGGATAAAATGACTATGGACTTAGCTATTTTGAATGAAAATGATTACCTATGCAAGAATTTCATTCTGAATGGGTTAGCTGATGATCTCTATGATTATAGCCCATATAAGTCTGTCAAATTAGTTTGGCTGACTCTGGAAGAGAAGTATGATACTGAGGAAGCTGGGACTAAAAAGTATGTTGTTAGCCGCTACCTCAAGTATCAAATGACTGATGATAAATCAGTAGAGTCTCAATCCCATGAGATACAGAAAATTGCTCAAGAGTCATACATAGCTGTGATAACTGAGATCAATATGATTGGAGGATCAGATGGATGGTGGGTAGACACTGGCGCCTCCCGCTATGTCTGCTATGATCGTGCTATGTTTAAAACATACACGAATAAGAAAGTGTTGTTGGGTGATTCCCAAACCTCTACGGTTACTAGAACTGGAGATGTTGAACTGAAGTTTACCTCTGGAAAAACTTTGATTCTCAAAGATGTGATGCATACTCCAGAGATGAGAAAGAATCTGATTTCTGATTTTCTTTTAAATTAAGGAATAGTGGGGGTACTTCATCCAGTTATCTTCTTGCTATTAGTAGTGAAAATCTTGCACAACCAGAATCAGATATAAAGCCTCGAAGAGGTAAGAGAGCAAGAATTGCTAAAGAGTATGGGCCCGATTATATGACCTTCAAAATATACAACTACACATCCTAATATCAAAATGCAACAAAAAATTCTTCTTCAGTTTTCTTCATCAGCAACCTTCAAAATGCAACAAAAAATGGGTCTTCAGTTTTCTTTATACTGCATCATCTTTATCAGCAGCCTTCCTTTGTTTGGCTCTTGTTATGGTTAGCTTATTCCTTGCTATTGGTGGAACAATAGTTGCAGGGACCTACATGCAAATGCCAAACATGAATAATTGTAATATATAAAAATGGAGTGCTGCAACAAATTAGGTTGAGATAAAATTACTTTGTTGTGACGAATATTTACCATCAACTCCATGTCACTATCTTGTGACAAATGAGGCTGAGATAAATTAATCTCCACCAGATCTTGTTGAACATGAGCAGCAGCTTCTTCAGCCTCATTCAAAGCTTGTTCATCTTGAGATAATAGGTGGTCATCCTCATTTGAAGTTTATGGTGCAACATATTTCTTTGGCCTAACAGGAACTCCAATATTTTTACAGCTTCTAATGTTATGATTGGTTTGGCCACACCTTCCACATGTAAACTCAGCCAATTTCCTCTTTAGCTTATGTCCTGTGACATTGTCCTCGTCTACAGATCTCCTTCTATTTTTCTTTGGCCTTCCTCTTTGGACCCTTTTATATGGTGGAACAGGGTGTGTATACAGTGTCTGGGCCCAATATTGTGGTCCTTGGACTGGTTCAATAAAATGCTGGTATGTCTTATTATAAGCTTCTATTGACAGCCACTCATGACACATGTCCTCAGGCTTCCCTCCTTTGTGAGTTATTGTTGCAATGGCATGTCGGCATGGCATCCCTATATCAAAGTTGTAAAATCAGCACACATGTAGGTTAGGAATGAAAAAAAAAACTATAAAGAACACAACCTGTTAGTTGCCATACTCCACAAGTGCATGTCCATTCAGCTAAATTGACCTCAACCTTATTCCCCCACATGTGGACCTCATATCTCAAGCCCATGTTATCACCACACCAAATGGGAGTCCATTGATTAGCAAAATGAAATTCTTTTTCTAGTCTTTTATACTGCACTGGACATAATGGTCCAGGCTTTCCAGAAAGTTTAACCTTGCGGGCAGCCATGGTTCTCATGATATAACATCTAATTTCTTCAAGCATTGTGATAATAGGCTTGCATCTATACTGCAGAATTCTGGAATTGAATACCTCACAAGTGTTGTTGCATATATTGTCCACCTTGGGTATTGTACTGAAGTGGGCTTTTGTCCATGCTTGTTTGGGCCATTTATTCAAATACTCCCAAGCCTGGCAGTTGATTGTCTTCAAATGGGCCATATGGCCTTCAAACTTAGCAACAGTAGTGGATTTTGCACATTGCTACACAATTCCTTTAAGTTCCTTTCTTTTTCATTGCTTTGTAAAATTTTTCCAAAGATGCAAGACACAGAATCTATGAGGTGCACCAGGCATGACTTCCTGTAAAGCTGGAATAAGTCCCTGAAAACTTGCAGCAAAGTAGTAAATACTTCTGGACTAGTCCCTAACTTATGTCATTAACTTCAATTAAATACCTAACTTATGATAACAATTGCAAATCACACCATGTCATACCTTTTGCATGTCTGACATGAATTTCACCCATTCTGTATGTAATCCTCAAGATCTTCATGCAACAAAGTTAAAAACCATTTCCAATTGTCTTTGTTCTCAATGTCCACAACAACATAAGCAATAACAAAGATGTGGTTATTTCCATCAAGCCCAACATCAGAGAGAAAGTTTCCTCCAAATGCACTCTTTAGAAAACATCCATCTAGACCTATGAATGGTCTACATCCAGCAACAAACCCCTTCTTACAGCCAGCAAGACAAATATATAGCCTCTGCAATTGTGGTGGACCTTCTGGACTTGGCACTGTGTTGATCTTAACTGTTGATCCAGGATTGCTCCTTAATAATTCATGTGCATAATCAAATACTTTGGCATATTGTTTCCTCTCATTCCCTTCCACTAGTTGCTTTGCTTCTTTCATAGCTCTCCACATCTTTGTAACTTCAATGTGCACTCCAAACTCTTGCTTGAAATATTCCAAAGCTTCAACACATTTAAGGGTTGGCTGCATTCTGAGTTTGCCCTCAAGTTTACTGACCACCCACTGTCTATTTGCTTGTTTGTTGTTCACTTCTCTACAGCAATTATGGTTATGCTTAAATGTCTTTATCTTAAAAGAGTTTCTAACTTCATTCTTTGCACAGTAGATTTCCCAATCACAAAATGCCTTCTTGCATTTTGCTCTAGCCCTCTGTTTATCATTCTTCTTCCACTTGAACTCCCTGCCCATCAATATGCTATACTCCCTCAAGGCAGATTTAAATTCATCTAGAGTATCAAACTCCATCTCTAATTCCAACTTTTGTTCACCAACTCCTCTACTTTGACTATATTGAGGATAAACTTCAACATCCTCATCTTCATCATCACTACTAATGGGGATATTAAGCTCCTCTTAATGATAACCATCTGTCTCAACTTCAGCTTCAACTTCATTCATCATACAAGAGAAATTTATAAACCACTCATCACTGTCAACTTCCTTTTCCTCCTCACTATCAGCAACATCTCTCTCTTCACCACCAGCATCTCTCTGCTCACCAGCATCAACATCCCTCTGCTCACTACCATCTCTTTGCTCACCAGCAGCATCAGTATCCCTCTGCTCACCACCATCTCTTTGCTCACCAGCATCAGCATCCCCCTGCTCACCAGCATCTCTCTGCTCTCCAGCACCAACATGCTCACCAGCACCAACCTGACAAAGAGCGCGAACCCTCACAATCACGAGAATGCAGGGGAGGGAAGAGCAAACCAAACCGCAAACAGTTAAAAAACCCTACAAGCAGTAAGACAGTGAAAGAGAAAATGGGTTTACTTCATTTTTGATTTCTTTTTAACCTAATTTTTCAATTCAGTCCTTACCTTGCCACATAGGATTGCTGACTTGGATTCAAACTTGCCACATTGGGATGCTTATGTGGACTGAGGTTTGTCAAATAGACATTTGACTAACGGAGGAAATTAGATTTTAACAACAGGGACTTATTTGCATAACGGAGGTAAAGTTAGGGACTATTATGAATTAAAATTTAAGTCAGAGACTAATATGCAAACTGGTTACAATCTCAGGGACTAAATTGCCTATTCACTCGATATTATTCGAATGAATCTTCTATTTTTATTTTGATGGTCATACATTAAATGGATAATTTATTAATATAATGCGGCAACCAATGATTACTCACTCGAGTAATTTTTTTTGTTATAACAAATAATGAAAAAATAGAATAAAAAAGATTTGTTTTTGGTTTTTGTAAATCTTTTGCTTTCGTAATTTTTATTTTATTTTTGCAATTAAGATTTAAAGTTTTATTTTATATTTTTAATATAAAATAAATATTAGTCCAGTTTTCAAATTAATTTTTGATAGAAAAATAAAATAAAGGTCCACCATTTTTAGAACACGCAAACAGACTGAAAAACATATAGAGGTCAAGCATATATATGTATTGATGCATAGGGGTGGTAAATGGGTCCAGGTCCATGGACTGGCCTGTGGGACCCGTTGTCCGCGCGGGATACGGACCAATTTTTTTAAACGATCCATGGTTATGTCATATTTTTGGGCCCGTCTCGCTTAACCCGCGGACTATGCGGGTTTGGCCCGTGGGGTCCGCGGGTTACCCGCAGCCCGTGTTATGTTTGATTTGTGTGACCCTGACCCAATTATATTAGGTTTGTTTTTTCTCTTTTTCACTTTAAACTTTTCTTTTAAAATAACAGATAAAGAAATATATTAGATAAGATAAAAATTTAAAGATAAAAATAAAATATTTAAATTAAAAGATGATAAAGATAAAAAAAGGATAAGATAGGAAAAATAAAAGATAATAGAAATAAAAGATTAAGATAAAAAAATAAGTAATAACATGTTAAAAATCTTCCTTTTTGATATTTTCTCGATCTTTATTTTCTTTTAATATATCCTTTTTATATCTGCAAACCATAAATAATAAAAATATCAATTCTTATCATTTAAGCTAAAAATAATTGTTAAATAAATATTTTTAAAGATATTTCAATATATTTTTATTATAAAAAATAGCTCACATTATATTTAGCAGTTATCATTGTAGTAGGCTAAGAATACTTTTTCTCCTCACGATCTTTCTCCACCACGCAGTCACACACGCGCGCAAGTCATACGACTCTTTCCCTTACAAGGAAAACAAAACGCGACTCACATTCACACAGTCACGCGACACACCACAGCGGCACAACCTCGACCCACCACCGCGCCACCACGCAAAATACATCTCTTCTCTATCTAGAATTTGTTTTTATCCTATTTTTGTTGGGACTGATTCATTGTTGTTGTACTCTTAAATGTGAAGATGAAGAAGACTCAAGCTACTTCAAATATGGAATCATTTGTTGTTGGAGATGTTTAAATTTCATATTTTAGATTTATTGCTTGGATTTTCTTTTGTTAAGACATTATTTATTTTATTGATGTAATTGACTAATTATTGAGATTTTATTTACATCTGTATTGAACTTAATTTGATTGTATTGTATTTTTATTAAAACTGAAATTCTTTTAAAACTAGGCCCGCAGACCGGCCCGTTTGACCCGTGAGGTCCGCGGGGCGGGGGCAGACCAATTTATTTGGTCTGTGTAAGAAGCGGGATGGACTGGCCCGATCCGCTGTCAATACAGGCGGGCCTTACGCGGGACGGGTCGGCCCGCTTACCCACCCGTACTGATGCATGTGTGAATATAAAAATCAACAAAAATAATTGACTAACTAGTTTTTTGTTTTTTGAAGAATCAACTGACTCTAGACTCTGGTGGACAAGCAATCTTTACAAGAAGTGATTTTTTTGTCTCCAAAGGTACAACAGTTGATGCAACAACAAAACCACATTAGATACTCAAAGAAAGAATAACCAGAAGATACCAAATGCTTGTGTAAACATTATATAGTTATATTAGGTCCTTGTAAGCTATTGTATGTGGAAAAAAAAGTATAAAAGAAACTACCAAGGCAAATACTGATCCAAAACACTCAATATTGAAACAGATTGAATGAATAAAATACGGCATGTATTAAATATATTCATGAACGTCAATATGACAAAAACCTCTCTACTTCACTTCATGGAAATGCAAAAGAAATTTTAGAGACACATGAATCCATGTTATTGAATCAACCACATTATTTGATTTATTTCAATTAATTAACAAGTATTTGATTAATGAATTGAACACATTATTTTAACTTACCAATCACACACTCAGATGGTTGGATTCAAACTCAGAATAGTTTGTTGTTGAGGTAAGGTAGTGCTTCCTTTGAACAAATGCAAACAAAAGTAGTGCATGTTTGAGTCAATGTGAGTTTGACTGATTAAATGGAATAACTGGATAGGCCGAGGTTAATTAGTAATTGTACGTCTTCAGCAATAAGGGGGTAATCAGAGGGGCTGTTAATATAGGCAAAATCTAAAATGTATAATTAAAACCATTTAGACATATACATATTAATCCACAAAGCTACATCCCGAACATCGTCACATGCCAATTCACTTGGCAAAATATTGCCAATGGAATTCCACAAAGAGCATCAAAATTAAAAATTGGTCACATAGGACAGATAATGAAGTTTTCAAACAAAGTGGACTACTTCATTATAAAGAATGTTGTCATGAGTGAATGTGAAAAAGGTTAAAATCGCATAAAAAAAGTAGAATAATAATATTAAAAAATGGCTAGTTGCCAAATTGGAAGTCTAGAACCAAGAAAAAAAATAGTTCAGATATATCAACATGGAGAACATTAACTAATAAGTAGACCTATTTAATATCTATTAAAAGAATGAACTCAAAATTTAATCCATTTTTCTGTTACATGCATACATGGTCCGATTAAATAGCCATCCTCTGCCAATCACGATGTCTGCTAGTTCACTCAACAAGAATTTGGGAATTTGTTTCTCAAAGATGAAAATTCAAATTTTAGTTTCCGAAAGTGAAAAAAGTGTGACAAATTCATTTATCCGTTAACTCTCGTCCGTTAATGAAAGAACTTACGTGACACTTTCAAGAATGAATTTGTCAGTGCCTTACACATTCAATGATGAAAATGACTATTTACCCACAATATAATTTAATCTTCATCTTTCTTCCTTTTTTAATCGTTACAAGCTTAACATTACAATAAACGCATAAAAAAAGAAAGCAAGCATAAATTATAATAAACATAATAATAAGTATAATATTGATTAATAAGCATAATTTGTCAGTTACTCTGAAATTTCTATTGTGACAACATTAGGTAGTGGCAAAATTAAGTTGAATCTCATTTTTTTTAAGGATTAACTTAATGATTGTGTATTTTTTTGTTTGAGTCTCATTTTTTGGATAAGCTACTGTGACATTAGAAATTTCAGAGCAATAAATAGATTATGCTCATTAATCAATATTATTCTTATTATTATGTTTGTTCTAACTTAGGCTTGTTTTTTTTAAGTGTTTATTGTAATGTTATGCTTACAATGATTAAAAAAAGGGAGAAGATGAAGATTAAATTATATTTTTGGTAAATAGTCATTTTCATCCTTGAATGTATAGAGCGTTGACAAATTTGTCCCTAAATATGTCACGTAGACTCTTTCATTAATGGTAACGGATGAATACATTTGTTACACTATTACACTTTCAGGGACTAAAATTTGACCTTTCAGTTTTTGTAAACGAATTTGTCTGCACTATACCTATTAAGAGACAAAAATGACTATTTATCCAAAAAAATTTAGATCTACTATCATAACTTAATATTTACTAATTTTATAAAAAAATAATAAATTTGTAAATACAGCTCGTTGTGCTTAATTTGGAAATGAATAATTGGAAAAAAAGTATTTCAGTTTTGTTAATAATTGCTTTAAGGAAATAGTTAAAGAACTTTTTAATCAGTTTTGTTAAAAGTAAAAAAAAATTGCGAAAATTTGATATTTAAAAGCTTATTGGCAATTAATAATGCTTACAAACTTTCTTCACAAACTTATTATTCACTTGGATATATGGTCTGTTCTAGTTAGAACTCAACAATTATTTATAGGGTTGTGTTCAGTTGAGTAGAGTAAATGGTGGTGGTTTATAAGAATCATCAAAGACATGGGAAAAAGTTAATTGAGTTGTGATTGTGAAAGATAAAAATAGAGAAAATTAGGAGAACAAGAAAAAAATAAAATAAAATGCATACAGGCAGTATGTACAGATGAAGAGAGAAAGAAAATCTTGGGTACCAAGATGCAGATAGATCCCTTCAATCTCAGAGCAGTTCTTTGTCTTATATACAAAACTTGCAACAAAAACCAAAAAAAAAAAATATAAAAAAAAATAAGTAGAAACAAAATTAAAATAGAAAAAGAACAAAGAAAGGGAAGATAGGAAATGGGAAGAAAATGAAGAGTGACCTTTTGGTGAAATCGCTTGGTTAGGCCCACACTATTGGGGATAAATATGTATGTCCAAGATTCAATTCATTATATTATTAATTTTAATAAAAAATTATTTTTTATTTTATTATCATATTTATTATTTTATTAAATTATTAATTTGATAAGTCCTTGATTAGAATTAGAGGATTGTTATCATTATGATAATGAGAAACAAGTGCTTTATAATTTTAATTTAAATTGTTTTTTATCGTAGGATTTTTGTGAATAGAATATCAATAATTCAAATAAATCAATATATATGTAATGATCTATATTAGATAAAGATTAATAGATCTCATTTATTAAATTACATGTATAGATGATATATGTGGATGCCATCATTAAACTAACTTAATTGAAAATTTCTAATAGTTATTACCTAGATATGTCGATAAGAAGTTCTCAAGAAGAAATATAATAGTTTATTTGACTTCAGATTATTTGTAATTAACAAGTTATTTGCTATATTTTAATTTTAGACACGTAATATCTTAGGACATTAATTGAATGAATATTGAATATAATTAAATACTTGTAGAATTAATGATTAATCAATAAGGAATCTATCAACTCTAGGTAAATGACTTTGAGCTCTCTAATAGAATTAAGACCTTGGACATGGCAGTTGAATGAAAGAAGAAAAGAGTTTGTCATTCGTCGATTAAATGTGTTAGTTTATTAGAATTTGACAATAATATTATACTCTAGAGTTAACCTTGAACTACAAATGATGAAAAAAAATATTACATTATTCTTCTATTGGTGGTTCTTGAAGGTAAATGATGTTATTTTATGCTATCCGGCTGACGTTAAGTAGTGTTACTAAATACTTACCTTGTTAGTAAATTAATTACAATTAATTTATTATTGATTTACTATTGAACCTACGAGGTAACATACAAACGAGTGTTTCAATCTTTGCAAAAAAAATATTTGACAATTAAATTTAATCAAATAAATATTTTAGTGAAATATTATTATATTTTTCACTAACACCAATAATATAATTAATATAAAAAAGGGAGTATTATTTTATAAATATGAAAGTCGTCCATAAAATAAGAATAATATTCTATTGTTACATATTAGGAATGTGATTAATTATCGTAATTAGTCATGTGACTAATTGTGAATTATCTTTGTTTTATATCAGGCAATTTCTTAAAATAAGATGAGATAATTTTTATTTTTATAAAGATAAAGAGATATAAAATTATTTTAAATCTTTCCTCTTTTTTTTCCTTTGAAAAAGGGTCCAAATTCATATTTCTTTAACATCATAACTAGAAACAACATTTCATGAGACATCCAAACGGACATTCCCATCGGGTCCAAATCTCTTGGCAAATTCCCGAAGGGGATTTGGTCAACTCATTTTCCCAAAAAATGGATTTAAGATTCAACCACCCATTTTTTTAATCTTAAATCCTATTTTTGAGCTACTTAGAGGCATTTTTTGGGAAAATGAGTTGACCAAATTCCCATCGGGCATTTTCCAAGAGATTCTTCATTCAATTTCGAGCATTTTGACATATTATGGGCCTCAAACGGACATTCCTATCAAAAGTTATACGCGTTTGAAGTTAATTTTTTTTTCCGTAAAAAGCATTTCGTCCGTACGAGTGGCGGGACCCGCCACGTGGACAGCAACTCGCCAACTCCACTGGCAAGTCCACCAGGCGCCGCCACGTGTCCAACTCGCCAACCCCACTGGCGAGTCCCCTTCAAAAACAGACCCCCCCTGAAAAAAATTTCAAAACAGCCCCCTTTTAGGAATTAGTTTCTAAAAGTAACCTAGTTTGAGAAATTTGCCGTAATTTGGGTCAATATCCATATACAGGTAAACCAATGTCAAAGTTATGCAAGCCAGTTCATTGATTTGACCCCGAAATAACTTAATTGGATGGGAAGCACCTTGACATGCACACCATAGAAATGTAACACCATAGAAATGTAACCACAAGGCACACACACAAGCATTAGGAAATTGACAACTTTTGTTCCTTGTATATCAATTAGTTAAAAATAGCTCCCAGATTCACGTTGCAAGTATATATAGATATAGTAATAAAGCAGTATTTTCATTCCATGCCTAAGCAATGTTGGCATGGCAACCACCTCTTCCATTGTGGTGGAGGTTTCGATATCCACTTTCATGTATCAAGAGTGGACATTCAAAAATTTCAATAATATTCATTCTTCTTTTTTTTAGCTTTCCTTCAAAAAGCAGTGCGTGCTACTCGGCAAATTATCCTAGTTCCAAGATGGAAAATGAAAAAAGAACGAAAACCTTGTGATTAATTATTAGAAGAAAAATAAATAAATAAATAATTGGAGAAAAAAAAATGGAAACGTAAGAAACGGAGTGCAAAGTGTAAAAGACTTCAGCTTAATCCATTCAACAACTTGAAAATCCCTATCCCTTTTCCTCAGTGTTATCTCTGTCTGTTGTGTTTGAATTTTTCAGTGTGCACTCTGACTCACTGCCTTTTTTTATGTAAAGAAAATTATATTTGTTATTCCTCTACCATTTCCCCCTCTTGACATGTGTCTCACGGCACACCACTTTCATGGATAAGGTCTCATTGTTGCCTCATATTGCTCTTTCATTTTCTAATTGACAGCTACTACCAGCCCTGTTTTTAAATTCATATGAAAATCTCCTTAAAAAAATTGAGATGAAAACTATAAACAAGAGGTACCCATGTCACCCAATAAGCAAAAAGTTACATTAATGATTAAAATGATAAAAATAAAAATGTAACTTTTTTTACTGAGAATTAGATAAATTATTAAACTACTTTGAAGTAAATTTATTTTAATTTAATAATTAATAATTTAATTGCCTAATTTTTGTGATTGAACATTAAATTTATGCTGAGAAAAAAAGACGTCTCATATTTTGATAGATAATTTGTGTAATTAATGTTTTGAAACATTATATTATCAAGATTTTATATAAAAATTTATGTATATATATATGTTTAGACAAATTTTTGTTTATATATTCCGTTTTCTTGACATTGAATACTGATTTTGTCCCTGTATTATGTACTTATCTTTTCTGAGCTGGTTGAATTTCACTCCATGTAATTTTCAACTCACTCTTATGAATATATATATATATATATATATATATATATATATATATATATATATATATATATATATATATATATATATATATATATATATAACATTAAAAACAATAATAAACATTCAATTTAATTTATTAAAGTTTGGTATTGGAATGTGTGATTCTATAGCGTTCTAGTCCTCTGTCCCTGTGTGTGCTCCATATATGTAAGTCTCATCTCTGTCAGAATCCAGTGTCTACTACTGTCTACCGACTCTACCATCAATCATCACTAACACTTGTAAATTCTCCCTTGACTTCCTTACTATTTCCATAGCCAGGTGTGCCAATGCTTTTCATTTTTCTTTCAACGCATTATCATCCTATGCCATCTTTACATCACATACATATCACTAGTGGAGCTCCCATCTACACTACAGAGCAAATAGTCACTCCGTGAAAAAAATGCCTCAAGTTAGACATATAGTAGCATCATATGATTCACATCCCTTCTCTTCTCTATGTAGCTTGTAATGGACTCAACATTTTCGTGAATCTTGTAATGAGTACAGCTCCTTAAACTATTTATCATGTTTAAAATTCTGAACAAAATAAGTTTGTCTTTATTATTGAGTAAACCATTATACCAATCCTTGAAATTATAATAAAAAATAATTTTTAATCCTAAAAATTGTAAAAATAAAGAAATTAATCCTTAAATTATTATTTATTTTAGTTTCTAAATCATTTTAATCATAGGCTTTAACAACTACTATTAGTTATTTTGGGTTCTTAAATTTATTGTGCAACTGTGCATCAATCAATTTATTCCTTGACTTTGCTGTACATTAGTCAATTTAATTACTAGCGTCATCGATAGGCTGATTTTGTATATAATTTTGTATATACTTTTTTCTGGTTAGGCTTTGGTTTAATTTGGGTGGGAGCACCTATTCAATAGGCTGATTTTTTTTCGACAATGTATTATAAATGAGTTTTTTTTCTTTTGATAAATTTAATAGGCTGATTTGAAAATTTGATGAAAGCGTATGAAAGGGCATGAAAGTTCAGTACCCTATTCTTAAGATAATGTATTTTATTGCTAAGCCTCATCCGTATATTGTAGGACATGGAATGCAAATTTATCTTTACTCACTTAATATGTCTTGTCTTTTTTTTTTCAAATGTAACACTCACTTTCTATTTGTTTTTTTTATTGCACTCAATTTCTATTTGTATTAGTGGATAATTTTAAACCTTCCCTTCCTATATATAACCTAAGGCAATTTATAGCTTCTTGACAAATTCATAGCACCGACAGGGATGGATAAAGAGGACAAGCAGGGCTTTAGCCCCCTCCCTCAAAAGCTTTTTATTTTCTTTTAGTAACTCTTTCTTAAAAACTTTAATAAATGTATAATAATTTTTTAGATACAAATATGGAGGTCAATGTCATTAAGCAGTGCCAATCAAGCAATTAATATACACGAGGTAAAAAGAGAATTTTTTTTTGTGTCTATTTTTCTCTACCTTGGTTAATATTAAACCTTTGTATGCCAATATATGTATCTATTTTCTGATACTAACCCTGTGGTATAGAGCTCCTGAAGTCCTCTTGGGAGCTACCCATTACTCAACAGTCAACAAGTGGTCCGTTGGCTGCATATTTGGTAAGAACATGAGGATTCAAGGATCTTCTGGTTTGTATATTAGGAAGAGTTGTAGAGGCTTTTCTAATAATACTAATTGCATCTCAATTGTAGCTGAACTTGTCACCAAACAACCACTCTTTCTAGGTGATTCCAAGCTGCGACAACTCCTTCGTATATTCAGGTACAGTATTTAAGGTTTATGGTTTAGCACAAAGGTGACTCAATGGTTATTGAAGTCTAAAGTAATTTTTAAGACATTTTAAAAAAAAATTATGTTAGTCATTTTTGTTAGTTTATGTAATCTTTTTTGTTTTATAAAAATTAATAGTAATTTTTTTTAAACCTTAAGTTTTAGTTATTTTATCCTTTGATCTCTCTCATTTAATGATATTAACGATATTAGATATATGTGTGTCACATGTTAGGTGTTAATTTAATATCCAATTGGATTGGATTTTTTTTTTACCTTTCTAAAACATATGGCACGAACCAAATACATGCATGAAGGATAAGTCTTGTAGTCATGGCATTGTCATCGCAAACAGACAACTAGAAGACCATTTATGGAGATATTAATTGATTTTCCATGTGAAGTTAGTGGCATTTGAATTTGGAAATAATAGCCTGGATGGGGATGGGGAGATTGCAGGAGGTGGCATTATTGTGATACAACCAAATGTGACTTTTTGATGATACTTCATAGCATAGGATCTCCATCATTCAATGTGGCCATAATTGGCAATTTGGATGGAGCACTTTCTACTCAAATAGAGAGGGAATTTTTTTCTGAGTGGCAATTAAACTAACTTTGAGTAGCAATTACATGAGTCGATACTATAGAGTTTTGCTTCTGAGTGTAGCATTCATATTGATATTTGTTTTTCGGAATGATGATTGATGTAGGTGTTCATTAAGTTATTTCTTTGATTCTTGCTTTCATTTTGGACCGTGCTGCTCATCATCACAGGTACAAATGTTTGTTACCAATGAATATTTTTATTACGTGTTCACTGCCATTAATGACAATTGATATATGTTATACAAATTGTGTTCATGATGACTGAACCTTAGATTCCCGTTTGAGATTGGATGCAATGATTCTTGCAGACAGTTTGCATTAATCATTGTATTCAATCTTGAATTGTCCGTTTGGACAGTTTGGGGAGACTGATATTTTTATGGTAGATTCATGTGTTAAGGTTAAAATTATTTTGTTTAATTTGATGAAATTTCGGTAATGCATTTCTAGTTGTTCTCTGAGTGCATACTTGATTATCGAGAAATTAATTTCACCGATTTCATGTCGTGTACTTGGAGACCAATGTGAAATGCTGTCAAAATTTTGTCAAATTTAACAAAATAGAATTAACCCTGATTTATGAAGCTACCATAAAAGACGGTCTTCCCGAATGGGATAGGGCCACACCTTTAATAAAAAAGTGATCATGCATCAAATAACTTTGAGAGTATGACCGAGTTATTACTTAGATGGATCGAAGTTAGATGAATGAAAGTCATATCAGCCCAGAATATGAGGAAGGCGTCGAACAATTCTTACAATTTGCTTCAGAAAGAGGTCAACCAGATGAAGATGGAAAATATTATTGTCCTTGCATCAATTTTTTGAACGGAAGACGACAAATACTGGATGACATACGAGAGCATTTGTTGTGTGATGGAATTAAGAGAAATTATACGACGTGGATATGTCATGGTGAAATGACGAACATGCAGAGTGAGCAACAATCCGAACTATTTGATGTAGAAATGGGAGATCGCTTGGAGGATATGATTCATGACCTTGGACAAGAGTCTTTGCAGCAAGCACATGCCTCTGTGTATGAAAGATTGCAAAGTGACTCAAAGAAGCCTTTGTATCCGGAGTGCAACAATTCCTTGACGCTATTGTCGGCGATGTTAAGTCTGGTTAATGTCAAGGCCAGATATGGATGGAGTGACAAAAGCTTTACTTCATTGCTTCAAATAGTGCACGATCTGCTTCCACATGATAACACATTGCCTAAAAGCTACTATCAGGCCAAGAAGATATTGTGTCTGATGGGTATGAAGTATCAGAAGATTCATGCTTGCCCTAATGATTGCATACTGTACAGACATGAATTTGAAGAAATGTCGAAATGCCCTAGGTGTGGGGCGTCACGGTACAAGGTGAAGGATGATGAGGACTGCAGTTTTGATGAAAACTCAAAGAAGGGCCCTCCAGCGAAGGTGTTATGGTATCTTCCCATTATTCCAAGGTTTAAGTGTTTATTTGCTAATGAGGACGATGCAAAAGATCTTACCTGGCATGCAAATGAGAGAAAATCTGATGGAATAGTCCGTCATCCAGCTGATTGCTCCCAGTGGAAGAAGATTGATAGTTTGTATCTGGATTTCGGCAAAGAGGCAAGAAATCTTAGACTTGGACTAGCCAGTGATGGAATGAATCCATATGGCAATTTAAGCACTCAACATAGTTCATGGCCAGTTCTACTAGTAATTTACAATTTTCCGCCTTGGTTGTGCATGAAGCAAAAATACATGATGCTGTTTATGATGATATCGGGCCCAAGACAACCAGGAAATGACATTGATGTTTATCTAAGTCCGTTGATTGAAGACTTGAGAAAGTTGTGGGATGAGGGGGTTTTAGTGTTTGATGGGTTTCACAAGGAGACTTTTCAAATGCGTGCAATGTTTTTTTGTACCATTAATGACTTTCCAGCATATGGGAATCTCAGCGGTTACAGTGTTAAGGGTCATCATGCATGCCCCATCTGTGAAGAAGACACAAGCTACATACAACTGAAACATGGTAGAAAAACAGTGTACACTAGACATCGTCGTTTTCTAAAAGCTGATCACCCTTACAGAAGATTGAAAAAAGCTTTTAATGGAAGTCAAGAGCACGAAACTGCGCGGATACCATTAACTAGTGAGCAGGTCTTCCAGCGGGTTGAACACCTTAATACTGTGTCGCAACCTACCCTTCGGCGGGAGGGCGACGCGAGACTCGCGGGATGCGTGTTCCACGAAAGGAATACGCGCGGAGTCGCCACCAACATTTATTTGAGGAAAACGTCGGAAAAACCGGAAAAGACGCGATCTACGAACTTTTGAGTGAAAGGCTCGGGAGTTGTATTTACGCACGGGGAAGGTATTAGCACCCCACACGTCCGTCATAAGAGACGACAGCCTTTAATCAAATGTGCAAACATGACTTAGATTTTTACGTTCCCTTTTACGTTCTTATATCTTTTATACCCTTTTTATATTTTTCCTCTTTTTGTGGTCAACAAGGGTGTTTCCCTTTGCTCCTACGTATTCCTCAATTTGGGATGAGGAAATCAGACCTACGTAGTTCTTTCTTATGCGTGAATCAAGTGATTCTTTTTTACTTGAAAGGTGATCATTTTAAGGCGTTGGACCTTAAAAATGATCCATTTTACTCAGTAAGAAACAAAAATGATAAACTTTCAAAATTCTATTTTTGTGGACGAGCTTGACTAGGCGAGTTGATTTTAGCCTTAGTTTCACTTTAGTTATTAGTCAATTCATTTAAGAATGAGAAATCCCAAAGGGAAAACGTCCGATTGATTTTTCGCTTTATTTTACTAAAAGGTATATTTTTATTATTATTATTATTATTATTTTACCTCTTTTTTTGATTTCCAATGTGGTTACGGCACGACCGAACGGTCGGAATTCATTATAACTGAATTTAACGGATGATACAATTCAAACGATCGATGGAAATTTATTTTATTTTTAGATTAAGCGAGAAATGACTTAAATAAATGGCTTAAGCACGTCAAAAGGGGGTACAGAAAGTAGATGAAAACGAGAATAAAAATACATGAAACAAAATGTGGACCACCACGGGTACATAGAATGAATTGAAAAACTTGGTTTGAGGTACTTACCCGTTGAAGACTGAAGAAAGCGAAGAACGAACGATGAATCTTGAAGAACGGTTAAGAATCTTCGCGTAAATTACTCACGGAAACGTTACGGAAGCGCCTCGACTTGGATTTTCTTCACGGAACTAAGTTTCCTCAGCTATTTCGAGAGAGAGAGAAGTGCCTAAGGGGCTGAACCTTTTTCTACTTCACTTCTCCCCCTATTTATAGAAAATTGGGGGAGAAGCTTGCCACCCAGCTCGCCCAGGCGAGCTCAGCTCGCCCAAGCGAGCAAGGTTGCTTCCTCCAGAAGCAACAACCTTATGGAGGAATCTTTTGAAGGGCCCAAGTGGGCCTGGTTGCTATTTGCACCCCCATTTTTACTAAATACACCCCCTTGCCTTTTTTGGTGATTCTTTTTTCGTAAAGTTACGGAAACTTACGAATTTCGTAACGATACTTGTTTTCTTTCCGTAATGTTACGGAACCTTGCGGATTACATAATCATCCCCTTTTTGACTTACGGAATGTTACGGAACCTCACTAATTGTGCAACGATGCCTCCTTTTGATTTCCGGTATGTCACGGAACCTTACGGATTGTGCATCAATATTTTCTTTTGATTTCCGGCATGTCACGGAATTTCACAAATTGCCTAATGATGGGTGTCAAACACCTCAAAATGATCAAACACAAGTTGCATGCCACCAAGCACAGGTCCCCAGACGAAATTAGGGTATGACAGTTGTCCCTCTTTACTTGTCTTTTATTGGAGATAAAAGGGAAGTAAAGATAAGACACTAATTTTGTTCCTCTCGGTTGACGAGAGTCGCGGGTGACCATAAAAGCTCTGCATGCAAATGACTTGTTGTTCCCGGGGGAACAAAGGGTGCAGAAGACGATGTCAGTCTCCGCATGCTATCAGGCTTTTCGTCTTACAGATAGCAAGAAGAATGTTTATACGGATAACCACTCGGGTATTTCCGCCCGTCAGCGTGACTCAAATGTCAGTATGACAGATCTTGTGAGCGCGGAAGATGACGTAAATCTCCGCGTGTCAACGGGCTTGTCGGCTGCGATTGACGAAGGGCGCAGAAGACGACGTTAGTCTCTGCGTGCTATCAGGCTTTTCGTCTTACAGACAGCAAAAAAGAATGTTTATACGGATAACCACTCGGGTATCTCCGCCCGTCAGCGTGACTCAAATGTCAGTATGACAGATCTTGTGAGCGCGGAAGATGACGTAAATCTCCGCGTGTCAACGGGCTTGTCGGCTGCGATTGACGAAGGGCGCAGAAGACGACGTTAGTCTCTGCGTGCTATCAGGCTTTTCGTCTTACAGACAGCAAAAAAGAATGTTTATACGGATAACCACTCGGGTATTTTCGCCCGTCAGCGTGACTCAAATGTCAGTATGACAAATCTTGTGAGCGTGGAAGATGACGTAAATCTCCGCGTGTCAACGGGCTTGTCGGCCGCGATTGACGAAGGGTGCAGAAGACGACGTTAGTCTCTGCGTTCTATCAGGCTTTTCGTCTTACAGACAGCAAAAAAGAATGTTTATACGGATAACCACTTGGGTATCTCCGCATGTCACGTGACTCCAGTGCCAGCATGACAGAACTTGTGAGCGCAGAAGATGACGTAAATCTCCGCGTGTCAACGGGCTTGTCAGCCGCGATTGACGAAGGGCGCAGAAGACGACGTTAGTCTCTGCATGCTATCAGGCTTTTCGTCTTACAGACAGCAAAAAAAAGTTTTGAAAGTGCGGACAACCACTTGGGTATCTCCGCATGGCACGTGACTCCAGTGCCAGCATGACAGAACTTGTGAGGGTGGCCGACAAAAGCGAGGCTCTTGCTCCTACGTATTCTCCAATGAGGAACTCAGACCTACGTAGTTCTCGATAACTTGTGAGACTAGAAAAAGTCTCCACCGGAAGATGCTGACATCTCCGGAAAGGGCGCAGATGACCACATTGGCCTCTGCTCATCAATCACACTTGGGGTCACTGAATGACGTGGTGCGGATAACCGTAAGGTGTCTCCGCGGGCTACCAGCTCTTGGGTCATGGTAACAAAAAGCGGTGTGGTCGACAAAAGCAAAGCTTTTGCTCCTACGTATCCTCAAATGAGGAACTCAAACCTACGTAGTTCTGGATAACTTGTGAGACTTGAAAAAGTCTCGGTGTTTTCTCCACTAAAATGCAAACATGCTTTAGTAAAGAGACAAATATTCCAACTAATTAGAGCAACATATGCTTTTTTGAGTGAAAAACAATGCGTCTACCGGGGAAGGAGAGTCTGCTGATGAAACCCCCCCATAACCATAAATGAGATTTTGGATGTTAGCATTTCGTTTCTAAATGACTATTTAGAGGAAACACTGGGTTCAACAAAAAATAGAAGAAAATCACTCAGAGTGTATCAACCTCGCACAGGTAAGTGTTTCATCCTAATTCTGAACCATAGATATGTCACGACTTGACTTTGCAAATCATTTCCTATCAAATCAAAGATTACATGCGTGATCATGGATCAATAGGACTTCCCTTGGAAATGGGTTCTTTTGGTGGGTTTTTCAGCTTTTGATTTTTTTTTGGCTTTTTCCTTTTCTGTTTTTGTTTGACGCGAGGCGAGCAAGTCATCGACGCACAGGATTTTGGTTGGCGATCAAAGGGGGAAGACCACTTCAGGTTGTGGTTTCCCTTCCTTTTTTTTGTTTATTTGGTGACAATTCTGTATTGTTCAGATATTGTCTGGTCCAACGACCTTTCTGCACATTTCTTCTGTTTTCTTTCGATCCTTGATCGGGAGCTTGCTTTCCTTCTTTTTTTGCTTTCTCCCACTCTTTGATTGGGAATTTTCCTTCTTTTCCTTTTTTGCTTTCTCCCACTCTTCGATTGGGAATTTTCATTCTTTTCTTTTTTGCTTTCTCCCACTCTTTGATTGGGAATTTTCCTTCTTTTTTTCTTTTTTGCTTCCGAGGGTAAGGATTGACATTCTCACCCTGGGTCAAGGTTTATGGTGAGTTAGGATTTTGGCTCAAGGCTTGTAGAATGACTAGACATGATACATGTCAGGGTTTGGGTTTGGTTCAAGGATAAAAGGGATGCCCCACATTATTTCCATGACACAAATGCAAAAATGATGATTTGGAAATTTTATGCAAAACTGGTCATGCATGCACCTATGTGGACACTCAAGTGTCAAATTTTTATGGTCATGTGATGCTAGGGCTCAGGATTCATTTCCTCTATTTTAGTCAACCCAATGTTTCCAAAATATGTTCTTTTATCCGTTTGTGCATTCATCCAAGTCCATTTCGGGCGTCTGGGAAAATTTTCACAGCATTCACCCTTCAGGTGTATACACATTTTTTTTAAAAAAAACTAGTTATGATCAGTGAATTTTTTCAAAGAAAAGTTGGAAGTTATCTCTTTCAAAAGCATGTTGGTTTTTTAGCTAGATAAATTATTTTCTATTTTTTCTTTCTTCCTTTTTTATCATTTGTTTATTTCTTTTTCTTGTTTTTTTTTCTTTTTTTTTTCATGAGGTATTTTGCTACCTAAACATGTGTATATTTTTGTGATGTATTTTTGCTATATACATGCATATCCAAGGTATCTTGCTATCTAAACATACATACATATATATATATATATATATATATATATATATATATATATATATATATATATATATATATATATATTGTGAAGTGTGTTTCTTTTTTGTTTACATACATGCATATCTAAGGTATCTTTCTACCTAAACATACATATATATATTTTGTGAGGTATGACTACCTTTCGAGCTTGTGCTTGATTTATTTAAATTCCTAGGATCATGAGCAACTAGGTGTGTCCTACTATGACTTGAGAAACAAACGGTGATCAAATAACAAGCAAAAATTTAAAAGTTACTAGGTTGCCTCCTAGTAGCGCTTCTTTAACGTCTTGAGCTGGATGCCTTATGGCTTTGGACTTGGTCACCTATTGGTCGGCCATGTGGTGTAGGCAATACTCAAACCTTTTTGTGGATGAGCAGAGGTGAACTCTAGAGGTGGTGGCGGTGCGTCTATTGCCCGCTACCGGCCATCCCAATGCTACTGTGGTGTTTCGCCCTGCGCCTGCCTGGGGGCACAGTACTTCTTGATGAAAGCCCAATTAATAGGGGCCTGATGAACTTGCTGGGGTCGACGAGAACTCCGTAGAAATGACAGAGGCCCGTAATTAGAGCTGGAAACCCTAGGACCCTGTTGGACTTCTTCGGGTCCACTGGATGTCTTGCGGGCGCGATCCCTGCAAACAATAGATGACATCATAAATCAGTTTGAACCATATGCATACTTACCTATGTCGGGATGGCACGACCTTGCTAGGGGGGTACGGGCACCCTGTAGGACTGATAGAGGCCCGTAACCAGAGCTGGAAACCCCAGGGCCCTGTTGGACTTTTCCGGGTCCACTGGGTGTCTTGTGGGCGCGATCCCTGCAAATAGTAGATGGCATTAGAAATTAGTTGGAAATAATGCATACCTACCTATGTCGGGATGGCACAGACCAACTGATACTTCTGCAGGGGAAGATCGGAATTACGGTCGCTGGGCAGAATGTTGCTAAGTAACAACGTCATTTATATCTGTGTAAGAGTGGTCATGTTGGTGCGCATGACCCACACTCGTCTCTTTGCAGCAGCATGGGTGAAATCTTGCCCTGGTATGCATAGTAGCTGCGTGATGGCCTACCTCTCTGGTTGTGCTTGCACAGTTGGTCGCCCTCCAATATTAGGGGGTGGCCCAGAAACTGATAAAAGGAAGCTACTGGCCCCTTAACAGGGAGCGCGAGTCTCGGTTAAGCATTTAAGGGCAGAGGACCTTAAATTATCTTAAGGTGTGGATATGGAGCCCACTGAAAGTGAGAACGCGTAGCCCTCTAAAGGCGAGGGCGTGTAGCCCTCTGAAGTTCAGGACGTGTCGCCTTTTGAAGGCGAGGGAGTGTAGTCCTATGATGGCAAGGACGTGTAGTCCTCTAAAGGCGAGGACGTGTAGTCCTTTGAAGGTGAGGGCGTGTAGCCCTCTAAAGGCGAGGACGTGTAGTCCTCTGAAGGTGAGGGCGTGTAGCCCTACAAAGGTGAAGGTACATGACCCTTTGACGGCGAGGACGTGTAGTCCTCTAAAGTTGAAGGTACATGACCCTTTGAAGGCGAGGACGTGTAGTCCTATGAAGGTGAAGGTACATGACCCTTTGAAGGTGAGGACGTGTAGTCCTCTGAAGGTGAGGACGTGTAGTCCTCTAAAGGTGAGGACGTGAAGTCCTCTGAAGGCGAGGACGTGTAGTCCTCTGAAGGCGAGGATGTGTAGTCCTCTGAAGGCGAGGACGTGTAGTCCTCTGAAGGCGAGGACGTGTAGTCCTCTGAAGGCGAGGACATGTAGTCCTCTAGAGGTGAGGGTACTAGTACCCAAGGGTTCACCCTTATGAGAAAGCAAGAGATCGACTCATCGAGAGGGTCGGTCATCCCAAATCCACACGACTGGATATTAGATGTAGGAAATCTATGCAGTTGACATGATTTTTAGGGATGCAGATGCATGCAACCTTTGTCTTAAAATGCGGTAAATGCAGACTTCATATGAAACAATGCAATGTAATGGAAAGTTGTACAACGTTCATGACATTCTTTCCCTATTTTGTGATTTTGATTTTGATTTAATTTTTTGGAAAACACAGATTGACTGTCCTTTTGAAAGAGGTGATAATTCATGCAACCTCATCCTATCTTTTTGCAAATCTCTCCGAGAACTCCCTCAGAGTGTATGTTCTTTTTGATTTAGTCACTTGACCATTTTGGAGTGATGGCAATGGAGCCATTTGATGTTTAACCAATCCATTGAAATTCCAGGGTTTGTCCCCCTTTTTTTTATTATTATTATTTTTTTAAAAAAAAAAACATCGATGGGTGAGAACTTTTGATTTGCCCCTAGGTTCACTTGAGGCTCATACACGATGCCCCTCATTGCCCCAGTGTAAGGCTTTGAGGTACCAATTGTTATCTTTCGTCATGACCTTGTAGCAAGGAACCTATTGGGTGAGAACTTCTAATCTGCCCCAAGGTTCGTTTGAGGTTTATGCATAGTGCCTTTCATTGCCCCAGTGTAGGGCTCTAAGGTATCCATCGTTGTTTTGTTTTCACAACCTTGTAGCAAGGGAGAATGAAAGAAGCAGTTGATTTTTGCAAAAAGAATTTTCCAAGGACGAGAAATAGTTGAAGAATTTTTTTCAATTGATGGATTAAGTCAAATGACTCCTATGTAGAAGCAAGATGTTTTGATGTTTTGATGATGCCGAAGGATCAAGTGCTTCTAAGTTTTATTCGAGACAAGAATCCAAGAAAATCAAGATATATGATCAAGTTGATCTCTAGAATCTTAGGAAGAAGTTTCCAAATTGAAAAACAAAAGGTTTGACCAAAGAATTCTATCATTTCAAATTGAGATTTGCTCTCTGGTAATCGATTACCAGCAGCTGAAAATGTTTATAACAGTCACTAGAAATTTGAATTCAAAATTTATAATGTGTAATCGATTACACATGGATGGTAATTGATTACCCGCAGCTTTTTTAACGTTTTAATTCAAATTTCAAAACCTGTAATCGTTTACACAAGTCTTGTAACCGATTACCAGAGGGGATTTTCGAAAAATAATTTCCAAGAGTCACATCTATTCAAATGGTTTATGAATGGCCATCAAAGGTGGCTTGGAAGCACAAATTTAAAGAGAGTTTTCATTGCCCAAAAAGTTTATCCTCTCAAAAGATTAAGAGTTTTTCTGAACTGAACTGTCTTATCCTCTCAAAAAGATTCCTTGGTCAACCACTTGCATATTCAATAAGGAATTTTGATTGGTCTTCATTGTACAATCTATCCCTTTTAAGAGAGATTTCTTCTTCTCTTCTTCTTACTTCTGAAAAGGGATTAAGAGACTGAGAGTCTCTTGTTGTAGAGGATTCTTGAACACAAGGGAAGGGTTGTCCCTGTGTGGTTCAAAATTTGTAAAAGGAGTTTTACAAAGAGAGTGAAAAATCTCAAGTGGGTTGCTTGAGGACTGGACGTAGGCACGGGAAGTGGCCGAACCAGTATAAATCAAGTTTGCATTCATCTCTTCCCTTAAACTTCTTTTATTTATTGCTATTTATCTTTTTCTTCAAAGAAGTTTATTTTGAATTGTCTTTTGAGTAATTCATGTTAAGGGTGCATTGTTAATCCGAAAAGAGAGAGTGAAAGTTTAATTGGGGAATAGTCTTTGTATCTTAATTCAACCCCCATTTTTCTTAAGGTAACTGAGACCATTTGTCCAACATCCTATTCTTGATAACTCACTTCTCTCTAAAAAGACAAAATGAGGTCACATGAACGCCTATATTTTTACTTTAAAACACAGTCAATCAAATGCCTTTTTTTTATTTTTTATTTTGAAACTTATTTTTTTATTTTGAAACTTATTTGTTTTGAACTTTACTGGTTGTTTTACGGCACCCCCACCAACGTGCAAGACGAGTAATCTTTGATTGAACAGTCTTGGAAGTCAACACTCAGGAGCGCAGGTCGCTTGAGCAAACAGACCAATGGCTTGCACCCACATTCCGGTGAAAGTTGAATAAGCAAACATGCGTTTGTGAGAGGATGAGGGACAAAGATATCAACTTTATCCATTTCATTTAACATTGTAACTGTGGTTTACAATAATGGCATAAACTTGGAAATCCTGATGAGTCATTAGAGACACCTAACAACACCCTTCAAAATTGCCCCATGTGTGGCATCTCTTGTCAATGTCAGTATTTACACGCGATTCTCCCCAAATTTCAGCCAGCCCGCATCAATTAGACCTTGCACCTTACGCTTCAGAGCCCTACAATGCTCAATGGAACGCCCTGGGGCTTCTCCGTGACAAGCACACGTTGCGTTCGAGTCGTATTCTTGGAGAAATGGAGGTTGATGAACCTTGGCTAGGGTTATGGCTACCATTGAATTATCAAGTAGATATGGGAGCAAGTCAGCATAGGACACTGGAATTGAGGTGAATTCTACAGGCTTTCTCGCTGCAAAATTCATTTCTTGGTTGGTGTTTTTGGTTTGTGCTAAAGGTGGTGTTTAGCATTGGTTGTGCGGTAGACAGACTTTGTGGTTGATTTAGGGATTGCCTATGTGGATAACTGGGCGGTGGGTAAGGAGAAGGTTTGTTATTGGCTGAGTAATGACATTGTTGGGTTGGTGGGAAACTTGGCTGTATAGGAATGGCAGTCACAGCATGGGCTTGTCCCTCATTCTCACCCTCTTCATTTGCCCCAGTTTTCTCATTTGTCCAAGCAGGATGACTAAATTTGCCTTTTTTCAGACCCACATCGATCCTTTCACTGGCAAAGACCAAATCCGCAAAGCTTTGAAGGTGCGTAGCCCACCATTTTCCCTAGTAGAATACTGGTAATGTGTCTACTATCATTGTCATCGTTTTTTCGTCATTGAGGTGCCACTTGAGCTGTCAGGTTCTCCACCTTTGGGTGTATTCTTTGAAAGATCCGTGCCCCTTTTTTTGCACATATTTTGTAGTTGCATCCTATCCGAAGCCATTATACCGACACTGCCTAACGAAGGCAACCATTAGGTCCTCCCAGGAATGGACTCGGGAAGGTTCCAAGTTAGTGTACCAGGTAACAACTACCCCAGTAAGACTTTCTTGGAAGGAATGTATCAACAATTCCTCATCTTTTGCGTATGCCCCCATCTTCCGACAATACATCTTTAGATGGTTCTTGGGGCAAGTAATCCCCTTGTACTTGTCAAAGTCCAGCACCTTGAACTTGAGAGGGGTGATGATATTGGGTATTGGGAACAACTCTTCTAGGTTAGCAAAGGCATAATCTCAGCCTGCTTTAATGGCCCTGAGCCTTTCCTTTAGATGATCCACCTTTCCCTTTTCAGCCATAGCAGGAGGGGCTCTTCCCACCGCAAAATGCAAGGGTTATGGTTGTGGGCGAAACTGAGGGCCCTCCAAAGTGTTTGGCATGGGTATACCACCAACTGCTTGCCCTTCAGTGGCATATCCGAGGCAGGGCTCGAAGTCGGCTAGATTGTGGTGGGGAATTTCATGTGCCTCCCCCATGGGTTGAGAGACATTTCAATGAGTATGGGAGCGGAGTTATTGACATCCTCACTGGGAATGTATGCCACATTGGGTGGTGTATAGTTAGGAGGCCAGCCATATGGTGGGAAGGCATGCTTGTTTTGAATTTGCGCATAATGGGGGGCCGCCCGCACTTCCCAAATCTTTGCCTATCATTTGCTCTTTCATGGCCTCCATGTCGGCCTTCATCTGCTCTTGCACCTTCTCTACTTCACCCATTATTTTAGCTCTAGCACGGGTTTGGTAAGCCGCACTGACCTCCACTATCTCCTTTATGCTTATCATGGCCTCTACCATTGTGGCCATTTTCTCTTTCAAGGCCTCCGGGTCGGCCTTCATCTGCTCTTGCACCTTCTCTATTTCATCCATTACTCTAGCTCTAGCACAGGTTCGATAAGGGTGCCGTAAAGCGTGTTTTTTTTCTTTTTGATAATAACGATTAAGTTCATTTTTATTTTATTTATTTATTTATTTATTTATATTTTCTTTTTCAAGGAAAGAATGCAATGAGCAATGCAACTAATGAAAAGCATGGATGTATGTGAATGATACACAGATGAAGTATTGCGAATTTTTACGCAGGACATGGGGTTGAATCAAGGTGAAACTGGAAGTAACAAGGACATCAACAGTCCTAAATGTGTTTGGCAGTAAATGAAGCAGTGATGTAACTCGATTCATCTTTTGCCCCAATTTTTGCAAGATAGTTACTTCCATACTTCAACCTGACTTGATGAACTTTTTTCGAAAAAGCATGAGCTTGGTTCAACCCCATAACCCAGGGAATGGCAATTTTGATCGCCAATACTTCAACAACATTTCATAGGGATGAAAGACTCGGGAATACGCATACTATGCATGGAGAATGTAATTATCAAATTGAGATGCCCGAAGAAACAACTTTTCTTAGTTAACTATGCATTAGGTACCATGTTCACTCATTTTGTTTTTAAGTGAAACGGGTTTATGATCCCAACATGGTTGGCTCATGGTACCGAATATATGCAACCAAGAATGCATCATGAATTTTCATGCTTCTTTTTTTGTTTTTGTTTTGTAGAGGAAAATGCAAGGCTCACGCATGAGCAAACATGAAAACAAAAGGTATGCAGTTTGTAGAACAAAAGGTATGTTGAACGCATATGCATGATGATGCAATGACTCATGCAAAATGTGATGCTGGAATATGATAACGGACAAATGCAGGAACAATATGTTCATTATGATGCCATGAAGAGATGCTTATGCATGCTAGAGATAAAATGCGGGAGTGATTTGATTCGCACTGATCTTTGGAGTAAAACGCGCGATAAACTCATTTTATTCAGAAAGTTTATAACTAGTCAAGATTTGAGCGACAATACAAACTTCCTGGCGGTTTCTAATCATATGGGCCATTAAGTCTATCCTATGCTGGCAATAGCTGAGAAGTCTGTGGATCTCCTCGGGAGCGAAGTAGGTGTTCGCCATTGCTTTGGCCTTGGCTAGCAATCGAGGAAGTTCTTGACTCCCGTCCTAGGTAAAAGCAAATCGGTCCATCCACATGGTTGCCTCTTGGTGTAACGAGTCGATCACCCTTCCTCTAGCCTCCTTTTCCGCGTACACTTGGGCATACTCGTCCGCCACTCTATGCTCGTGGGCCGTGGCTAGACTTAGTTCCTCTTGGTACTTGGTGATGATGGCTAACATGTTGGTCTCTGTCTCGCATAAACGCTAAGACAAACTTCTCTTGGACCTCGAGCAAGCCTTCAACTCATCCTGTCTACCCGCGATTGGTCCCTTTCCTCCCTCCAGAGTTTAAGCTCGTTGTTACTACCCCACAGAGCCCCTCGGAACTTGTTCCGGCCGTGCTCTTCCCTACGAGCCCTCTTGGTCTCTTGTTCCAAAGCCTTGGTGGTAGCTATATTTATATCTCTCAGTTCGGTATTCTCCTTTTGGATTTTAAGAGCTACTGATTTGAACCTTTCTTTGACTGTTTGAGCTTGCTCGAGTTCTGTCCTAAGAGCCTGCACCTCTTCGTCTTCCTCCGGTGCCTCAACTTCCTCCCTTTTAGCGGTTCTCAAACTTGGGAGCCAATCCAAACCTTGCACGTGGGCTTTCAACCACTCACGGTAGCCACCAATGGGCCCACTGCCTCTGAGCTCTTTGTCCTTCTTTTGTACCACCCCCCATGCCTTGCGGACCTTCTGAAGTGTCTCCACGTTGGTCTTATTAAAGCCTCATGAAATGACAGGCGCGAGCTCATCCTCTAGTGGCGCCCCTCTCATAGGGTAGCCAAGTTGTCTTATTGCAAGAACGGGATTGTAGCTGATGCAACCCCTCGTCCCCATCAAGGGAACATTTGGAAATCCTCCGCATGAAATAAGAACTCTGGTTCTTCCTTCCTTCCATCGAGGGAACCAGTTGATAGATGCTCCTTCTTTGCTTGCTAAGAGTTGGTCCCAATTTGCCCCTCCTTTCTCTGTGCATGAACGGTGACTTTCTAGCGGGCAA
This sequence comes from Glycine max, assembly GCF_000004515.6. Lineage (NCBI taxonomy): Eukaryota > Viridiplantae > Streptophyta > Magnoliopsida > Fabales > Fabaceae > Glycine > Glycine max. Next base: position 34,463,581 of record NC_038243.2, on the reverse strand, counting down.
GCATGCCTCACCTCTTGGCGAAAAAGGTGTGAAACTAACCCTACATAAAGAGCTGGAGTACAACAAACAATCCTTGCATTGCTCTCTTCACATCTTCGGTCGAAGGTGTCATATAGGTCGGCTAGCAGAGCGACAACCGGGCTTTCCTTGTGGTTATGATAGGCGAGAAAAACGTCGATCGCTGCCAAGTCCACTAACCCATCCACATTCGGAAAGAGGACTCCTCCGAAAATCAACAGTGCGAGAATATCTATGAACGGGACCCACTCGCCTTTACCTGCCAAGATTCTTGCTTTTGCCTCCAAATATTTTCTCGGTATTCCAACCACCCCATTTTCGACTTGCTTCCTGTGGTCTAATTCCTGCGCCGAGATTTGGACTATCTTGGAAATTCTAGCTAATGAGGGATAGATCCTTGTGAAGAGGTATGGTTTCCTCCCCCCTAGAGGACACCCTAGGATCTCTTCAAATTCTTCTACCATGGGTGATAGCTGGAAGTTCCCAAAGGTGAAGCACCTCATCGGCTGATCATAATACTAGGCAAGGGAGGCAATATGTAGAGACTTCTACCATGGCTAAGTCCCAGATTTTACTGTAATCTTTGCGAAAAACTTGCCGCTGGAGCTGACCCATTAACTGCCCTAACTCCTTTAGACTGGTGGTCCCTAGGCTCTTGACCTTAACTTAATAGAACCTCTTTTTAAGCGAAGGCATTTGACTTGATCCCATGTTTTACTAAAGTGAACAAAAATCGGCTCGAATCAAAACTCCAACATCTATCATGGGTGGAATGGATGAATGCATGAGGAAATATGACACAAATGCAATTTGTTAACACAGGAGCCCGGGAAATTGTCTCCTTCTTAGATACAACATCTTGGGGTAGCAAAGTGCCCGACGTATGTATTAAAGAAGGTGACTCGGACCGTCCGTTGGTTTTCCAATGTGCGTGATGCATATGCGAAAGGCGCAACACGGGAATGTACAGTATGACAATATTCACAAAATATAAGCAAAAGGGTACGTGACACTTATGCATGGGAGTGTGAAAAATGGCACGCAGCGTGTCCGCTCCGTCCCCCTATTCAAGGGACCTATAAGGGAGAGAGCTAACTAGGCTTTTAGTGATAACCCCCAAGGTAGACATATCTCTCTTGATGGTTTCTAGAGGTATCATCCCCTTCGAAGAACATACTGCAGCAGTAGGGACTACTAGCAACAATATGTTTTCAAAGAGAAAAACTCTAGATGAGGGTTCACTGTAATCAAGCAAGTCGGAGACCTAGCATGATCACAGATTCACCTCCACTCCTTATGTTCCCACGAACCCGGGTATAGGGCCCTTTTTCAACTCACAGTGTGTGCAAATAGTGTTGGTGTTTGTGTGCATTAAATGAATAAATATTTACCTCATGCATACATTTTAAAACGCACTAAAAGCAACAAAGAGTTTATATACACAAGAACATAAGACAAATAAAGGGAAACCAACAAAGGAGAAAGTCATGATAAAACATAGCACAAGATTAAATGGCCTAACTCTCTAAAAATCGTCCCCAGTGGAGTCGCCAACTGTCGCAACCTACCCTTCGGCGGGAGGGCGACGCGAGACTCGCGGGATGCGTGTTCCACAAAAGGAATACACGCGGAGTCGCCACCAACGTTTATTTGAGGAAAACGTCGGAAAAACCGGAAAAGACGCGATCTACGAACTTTTAAGTGAAAGGCTCGGGAGTTGTATTTACGCACGGGGAAGGTATTAGCACCCCACACGTCCGTCATAAGAGACGGCAGCCTTTAATCAAATGTGCAAACATGACTTAGATTTTTACGTTCCCTTTTACGTTCTTATATCTTTTATACCCTTTTTATATTTTTCCTCTTTTTGTGGTCGACAAGGGTGTTTCCCTTTGCTCCTACGTATTCCTCAATTTGGGATGAGGAAATCAGACCTACGTAGTTCTTTCTTATGCGTGAATCAAGTGATTCTTTTTTACTTGAAAGGTGATCATTTTAAGGCGTTGGACCTTAAAAATGATCCATTTTACTCAGTAAGAAACAGAAATGATAAACTTTCAAAATCCTATTTTTGTGGACGAGCTTGACTAGGCGAGTTGATTTTAGCCTTAGTTTCACTTTAGTTATTAGTCAATTCATTTAAGAATGAGAAATCCCAAAGAGAAAACGTCCGATTGATTTTTCGCTTTATTTTACTAAAAGGTACATTTTTTTTATTATTATTTTACCTCTTTTTTTGATTTCCAATGTGGTTACGGCACGACTGAACGGTCGAAATTCATTTTAACTGAATTTAACGGATGATACAATTCAAACGATCGGTGGAAATTTATTTTATTTTTAGATTAAGCGAGAAATGACTTAAATAAATGGCTTAAGCACGTCAAAAGGATGTACAGAAAGTAGATGTAAACGAGAATAAAAATACATGAAACAAAATGTGGACCACCACGGGTACATAGAATGAATTGAAAATCTTGGTTTGAGGTACTTACCCGTTGAAGACTGAAGAAAGCGAAGAACGAACGATGAATCTTGAAGAACGGTCGAGAATCTTCGCGTAAATTACTCACGAAAACGTTACGGAAATGTTACGGAAGCGCCTCGGCTTGGATTTTCTTCACGGAACTAATTTTCCTCAGCTATTTCGAGAAAGAGAGAAGTGCCTAAGGGGCTGAACCCTTTTCTACTTCACTTCTCCCCCTATTTATAGAAAATTGGGGGAGAAGCTTGCCACCCAGCTCGCCCAAGCGAGCTCAGCTCACCTAGGCGAGCAAGGTTGCTTCCTCCAGAAACAACAGCCTTCTGGAGGAATCTTCTGAAGGGCCCAAGTGGGCCTGGTTGCTATTTGCACCCCCATTTTTACTAAATACACCCCCTGCCTTTTTTGGTGATTCTTTTTTCGTAAAGTTACGGAAACTTACGAATTTCGTAACGATACTTGTTTTCTTTCCGTAATGTTACGGAACCTTGCGGATTACATAATCATCCCCTTTTTGACTTACGGAATGTTACAGAACCTCACTAATTGTGCAACGATGCTTCCTTTTGATTTCCGGTGTGTCACGGAACCTTACGGATTGTGCATCAATATTTTCTTTTGATTTCCGGCACGTCACGGAATTTCACAAATTGCCTAATGATGGGTGCCAAGCACCTCAAAATGACCAAACACAAGTTGCATGCCACCAAGCACAGGTCCCCGGACGAAATTAGGGTATGACATACTGTATTTGGAAAGACCCAAAAGAAGGATAAAAGTAAGAGTTGCATATGGAAGAAGAGGTCAATTTTCTTTGATCTTCCGTACTGGTCTGATCTAGATGTTAGACATTGTATTGATGTTATGCATGTAGAGAAAAATGTATGTGACAGTGTGATTGGGACACTCCTTAACATTCAGGGCAAGACGAAAGATGGTCTAAATACCCGTCAAGATCTAGCTGACATGGGCATACGATCACAGTTGCATCCAAGGTCTGATGGTAAAAAAATATACTTGCCTCCAGCTTGTCATACTTTATCCAGAAAGGAGAAGATCAGTTTGTGCCAGTGTCTGTGCCGGGTTAAAGTCCCACAAGGATACTATTCAAATATTAAAAGCCTTGTGCAGTTCAAGGAGCTTAAGCTGGTGGGATTAAAGTCTCATGATTGTCATGTGTTGATGCAACAATTGTTAGCCGTGGCCATACGAGACATTTTTCCTAACAAAGTCAGGTTATCCATAACTCGCCTATGCTTTTTTTTCAATGCCATATGCAGCAAAGTCCTTGATCCGGTCAAGTTTAATGACCTAGAAAACGAGGCTGCAATTATACTGTGCCAGTTGGAGATGTATTTTTCTCCTGCTTTCTTTGACATCATGGTCCACTTAATTGTTCATCTGGTCAGAGAAATCAAATGTTATGGTTCTGTTTATCTGTGCTGGATGTACCCGGTTGAGTGCTACATGAAGATCTTAAAAGGGTATACCAAGAATCTACATCGCCCAGAAGCATCTATTGTTGAAAGGTACATCGCAGAAGAAGACGTTGAATTTTGTTCAGAGTACATTGAAAAGGCTAAACCTGTTAGCCTTCCTGAGTCTCTCCATGACGACAGAGTAGGCGGTAAGGGTTCAAGAGGACTGCATGTTATCACTCAAAGTGTAGAAGATTTATTACAAGCTCACTTGTATGTGTTGAACAACAGTAATGAAGTTTTGCCATACATAGTTCAGCATGAACGTTTAGTCAAACAAAGTAATCCAAAAATGTCAAAGAACTGGGTCTTGAAAAATCATAACAAGACTTTCTCTGATTGGTTTAAAGATACAATCTTTGCTGACGAAAATGCTTTTGAAACATTAAGAAAGCTAGCTCATGGGCCTAAAAGAAATGTTATAACTTGGCAAGGATACGACATAAACAAGTATTCCTTTTACACAAAAGCACAAGACGACAAAAGTACAATGCAAAACAGCGGGGTCACCCTAAGGGTTGAATCTCAACACTTTGCAACTGTACATGATGACAATCCCTGTGTAGCTTCAATCCCTTACTTTGGATTCATTGATGAAATATAAGAGCTTAACCATGTCAAATTTACTGTTTCTGTTTTCAAATGTAAGTGGGTTGACAACAACATCGGTGTGCGGCCTGATGATGTAGGATTTATGTTGGTAGACCTAAAGAAACTAGCTTTCCAGAATGACCCTTTCATCATGGCAGAACAAGCTAAGCAAGTATTTTATGTGCAAGACCCTTGTGAAGAAAGGTGGTCTGTGGTTCTACACGGGAAAACAATTGGTGTTAATGTAGAAGATGATGATTCATACATGGACACTTATGTTAGTCCTTTGTCTACACAAATGACTTCTAACAGCGTCGGAGAAGAAGAAGCTGACGACGTTCATGCTAATCGTAATGATCATGATGAAGGAGAATTAAATAACATCGTCTAACGTAATTTTCTAATATAGTATTTCATTTCGGTACATTCATTTGCATAACTCATACAGTGTTTTTTGATGATATTAACTAACTCAACTTTTTCTCTTTAAAGGACCATGGCTACTCCACCGGCCTCGCCTCCTCCTCCTCTTCCTCCTCCTCCTGCAGACGCATCAGCGTCTCCATCTACGTTGAAGCGGACACGCAAGGCGACACGGCTATGATCATTGGCCACTAGACCACCTGGGGCAGAAAGACCTGTGGTCAACGTCGATCCTACTACCGGCAAGGCCGACTGTCCCCACAAGAAGAAATTAAGAACATATTTGGGGATTGTCGCTCGTGATAAGGTCGACGTGACATATGACACCTGGAAGGAAGTCCTTACTGCTCAGAAGGATTTGATATAGGAGGATATTCAGGTAATTGAGTTTTCTTCGTTGATTTTCTTTAATAGTCTAAATTTGTTATTTAATTACAATAAAACCTAATTTATTGTTTGTTAGGCGGAATTTGAAATTCCTGAAGCTTCTGACAGTTGGACAAAGAAGAAAATTCTTTAGATTGTCGGCGAGCGCTAGAGGTAGTTTAAATCTGACTTGACTAGGAAATGGGCACTTGTAGTTGACAAGGACGGTGTGGACGACATTGTCTGTGAAAAATATGGCATTAGCAAGGAGAAATAGACCCAGTTTTGTCAGACCCGTAGAAACCCCTCATGGGAGGTATGTACTTTGTCATTTTAGTTGTTTTCCACAACAAAATCACTTCTTATAATTTATTGTAATAATCATTTTCATTAATGTTAAACTTTTGCAGGATGTGCGAAAAAAGGCACAGGCCTCCCAGAAGCAAAACACTGCCCCCCATGTATTGTCTCGTGGGGGTTATGAATATTTAGAAGAAAGGCTCATGGCTGAGAAGACAAAGAAAAGACTAGAAGAAGCTGCCCAGTCTGGAAGCACTGAGGGCATCATTGACCCTCCATCTCGCATCAGACGCCACGTGAAATGGAAGATGGCTCGCACGAAGAAAACTGGATAGATGACGTCCGAGGCAACAAAGGAAATAGATGACAGGATTGTAAGTCATTTTTAATTAATAATTGTAATTATCTTTGTGTATTCTGTGAATTCCTTGGACAAATATGTGTTCGGTACAGGATTCTTTGGACGAGCAGGCGTCATAGGGATCGTTCGTCCCCCATGGACGTCAGGATATCCTGACTGCTGCCATTGGGCGACCAGAGCACCCTGGCCGTGTTCGTGCTATTGGAGCCGGTGTCACCATAAAACAATACTTTGGATCGGCTTCACGAACGTCTCGCAGTTCTTTCTCCATGCCTCCTGAAGACCTAGAACAGCTAACCAACTGGAGGAGTCAATCACAGAAAAAGTGACTCGAAAGATGATGGCATCCTTCAGCCAGATGCAGTCTCAGTTTCAGTCTCAGATGCAATCACAGGGGCTTGCACTACCTCCATAGCCAGAGGTTGGTCCCTCAGGTCCTCGTGCCAGCACAAAGGAGAGTTGTGTTGCTCCCTTAGGGAACGATCCAGGAACGGGTGACTCAGACAAATGCGGGCTATACATTGAAGAAAATCCTTCCCGCCTAGTTGCCCTAGGAAGACTTTATGAGGGATCCACAACAGTTCACAACATCCCTTTGTTGCATGGCCAAGTCAAGGTTGGTGTTGAGGAGGTTAAAGATGCAGAGGCTCTCGTTCCTGTACCCACTGACGAGGTTACCTTAGTGGGGCAGACACTTAACACCTTCCTTGCTTGGCCAACACATCTTGTGAAGCATTTATCAGAACATGTATTTTGCTCTGATTATATGTTTATTTATTTCAATTAATTTGTTCACTGTAATCAAAACTTGCTAATTAACTATGTTTTATCAACAGACAGCTGTGTCTCCAACAAAACCTCCAGAAAGCCCGGATGAAGAGGTCGATAATCCCTTGTACCTGATGACATTCACCATCCCACAACTGTTTTTGAAGCCTCTCCAGGTTATGTGGGATGCTACCATATTCGGGGTGTTTAATCAAAACTTCCCGTTTTATATAAAGCATGAAGATCTCTCTGAAATTGCACACGGTGGTCAATGTGTCAGCATATCTGTTATACAGTTGTGGATTTTGTAAGTCATTTTAGATTACTATTAATTACCAAAGTAATTGTTTTAAATTCATACAGAATTAACTTTCACTTAACAACACAATCATCTGACTGAGACAAGTGTGCGAGCGGGGAATTCTGATGTGTATGGATTCCTCGAGCCACAGTCCATTCAGAGATCTGGGCAATCATAATTTGAATCCGAAAGTTACATCAAGAGTTGGATACAGAGTTCAAAACGAGATGTTTACCTTGGAGATTACCTGAATGGGTAAGTCAAACACAATAATTGAATTTAAATAATCTATACTACTACAATAACCCATATTCGTCTCTACTGCAATGGACACTAGCAAATGGTTGTCATTCTCCCTAAGGAAAACCTAGTTGTCTAATTTTGTTCTTTACATAACAGGCCAGACAACTACCTTAAGGGAATAATTAACAGGTCAGTATTGTTTTCAATACATTTTCATTGGCATAACTCAACAACATCAATATTTTAATGTTTCTCATATTCAACACTAGTGCTTTGAAAGGACTTGATGATACTCCACAACCGAAATCCAAGGCTGCTGCTAGGTGGATTGTTGTTAAGGTAAGTGATTTAAATAAAAGTTCTACTTATATATATTTTATGTGTGTGTACACTAATTGTAGTTAACGTTTAATTAATATCCAAATTTCATTATGTATTTACTGTAATAGACAAAAAGGAATCCCTGAATGTGGCTACTACGTGATGCACTGGATGTCCACGATAATCTTAGGATCTTTCAGGAATAATTGTGAGACGGTAATTGTTTATTTCAAACAAAGTTGGTTTTCTTATAATTGTTATTACATTATTAATGTATTTTTTTATTTGATTATGCAGTATTTTAATGAAGTTAGACCATTGGAAGCAGAGAGATTCAAGGCGTTTCGCATCTAGTGGGCACAATATTATCTAAAAGTTAGAAATCAAACATAGGATGTTAGACAACTATGTAACTTTAGGTTACTTAATTAGTTTACATACTTTGCATTACATTTTCTATAATTGTTGTTTCATCTTAACATTGAATAACCTTTGTTGATAGCTAGTTTTTTGCTAAAACCTATTTGAAAATAGAATGCAAATGATATATGTTGTGTGCTGTGTGGTCTGATTTTCAATTTACAGGTTAAATTTTGGTTTTTTTGTAAAAACAGAGACATTATTTTAAAAAAAATTCCTGAAAACAACATCGGTTTTTTTTATAGAAAACCGATGTTAACTGTCAATAATAACACATTCGTTAACATTGGTTTTTTTTTTACAGAAAATCGATGTTAACTGTTAACATCGGTTTTTTAAAAAAACCGATGTTAATTGTCAATAGTAGCACATTCGTTAACAAAAAACCGATGTTAACTGTCAATAGTAGCACATTTCTTAACATCGGTTTTTTCAAAAAACCGATGTTAACTGTCAATAGTAACACATTCGTTAACATCGGTTTTTTACAAACAACCGATGTTAACTGTCAACATTAACAAATTCGTTAACATCGGTTTTTTAAAAAACCGATGTTAAATGTCAATAATAACACATTCGTTAACATCGGTTTTTTACAAACAACCGATGTTAACTGTCAACATTAACAAATTCGTTAACATCGGTTTTTTAAAAAATCGATGTTAACTGTCAATAGTAACACATTCGTTAACATCGGTTTTTTGTAAAAATCGATGTTAACTTTCAACATTAATATACATTTTTTTGGGTGTAATTCATATTAGCAGCATCGGTTATTTATATAACCGATGTTGGTAATTTTACGTTAACATCGGTTTTTAAAATACCGATGTTAACGATAATACTATCAACGTCGGTACTTTTAACATCGGTTCAAAAACCGATGTTTAAAGTCATAAATAACCGATGTAGAAAGCATATTTTCTAATAGTGTGTATGGGGCTTTGTTATTCGCAAACGAAAAAAAACACTAACAGCAGCACAATGACTCGCTCGAAGCCGCAACACAACACCCCAACTCATAAATGAAGCTCACTCACACCAACAACCAAAAAGAAAAAAGGAAACCCTAATTAACAACGATATAATATAATGAAGAAAAGAGTCGAACAAGAAAGTGGAGATGGCAGAAGAAAAGAAGATATGAACCTGAAAAATAGCGAATGACGACAGAGGTATGAATTGAAAACCTACGAATTTTAGTCTTTGTGGTTGCCAACTATTTTGTGTCTAACATTAAAAGTTAACTTATATACAGATTAACGTGCATGCTTACCTACGGATATGTTACCGACGGGAATATCTGTCGCTTCAATAAAAACTATTTCATGTTAATCTAATTTGTTTAAAAGGTCTAAGCAAAAACAAGCAACTCCTTCTTGCTTGTTCTCCTCTTGAGTTTTCATCAATTTAGTGGATTTTTTTTCTAACCATCCTAATTGGTATGAAATAGCTCCGGTCGAAAGTGCACTAACTAACATTCGTCAGGATTCAAATCCAATTCCATACCTAAGGTGAGGATTCAAATCCTAAACCATTTGGATAACGAACATAAGCAACAATCACTTGTGTCAACCGTTGTTGATAATATATTGAATTAATTGCAATACAACACTGAAAACTAATATCATTAAATTGATAAAAAAAATAAAATCAGTATAGAACTACAGTTTTATACTTTTATTTGCCAAAATCTGAATACATAATATATAAGGAAAAAAACATAATAACTAATTGCGGTGGTGCATTTTTTTTTATCATGGCCACCGCCAGAAGGGACGAAGCATTGGCATCACAGCGAACTTCATGGTGCCGTTGTTGCAATGGAAGCCGTTTCGCTCACCACAGGCAAAGTAGTGAGGCTGCCACCTCTTCAACACAAACTTGAAGCTCTCTCCTGTACCTTGCGTGGGATTTGCTAACATTTTAGCCTTTTCAATGTCACACTTCATGAAGCTCCCAAAACTTTTGATCATGTACACACTGTGTGGGAAACTGGTGGCATTTGGAGCATCATATTTGAAAACTACATCACAAATTCAATCAATTCATGTCCATGTGCTAGCATATATACTTCAATGGCAACTAATCACCATGGCATATATAACTCAACTAATTAACGTGACATACTTTAATGGCAACTAATTATTCTTTTTAAGCTGACAAAGCATATTTACTTGTATTTTTTTTATTTGTATGAATCTATAACAAATATCGTTGGATTTATAACAACTCAGACATCTTGCTTGACTAACTAATCAAATGGATTCTTAGTATTTACATGCACTCTAAATGTATATGTAAATATAATGAATTCTTCCCAACTTAATTTTGCAATACTAATTAAATAGTATTGATATTGAAGGTAGTATACTCATGTTTTACTAGAAAACTCACCTAGAGTATCATTGAGGTAAAATGGTGCATTCTTGAAGGCCCAATCGGTGTAGTTGAAACCGTAGTGCCAATGCTCAGAACCACCCACAAGTATCTGCCTGGGTGGTTGTTGTGTTTTGTTCTGAGCATGATTCCCGAATCTAGACCACCAATCAGTGTAGTTGAAACCAAAGGACCAGTCCTTGTTGGCCATGCTCATCGAAAACATTGAAGCACTTATAACAAATAGTATCATCACTCCATGTCCAAACTTCGCACCCATGGTCTCAGAGGTGTGGCTAAACAAAATAAGAAAACTAATGTGAAAAATGTAAAGTAAGATTTGGTTGGTGTTGTTGGTCCAATTGCTGGGGTTAATGGGTGTTTATATAGGGAGAGTGAAGGGAAAAAGAGAGACACGTGAATTATTATGGGTTTGACTCCAATGTGATATGGTGGTGCAAAATGGCCAAATCAACTTTTAATATTTTGTTGGTTGAAAGTTCACTTTCAATTGGTGTACTATTGGAAATAGTTGGAATCTGAATAGTTGTGTGTGTGACCCCTGGCCGTCAACTTTTCTTCCACCCTTGGTCTCTTTTATGGAACATGTATTTCACCTGAATAAATAACTAATATTGTTTTTTGTTAATATATAAGGAAAATGCATGGAGATGTGTTAGTGTATGTTTTTCATGTATTTTGAATGGTGATCATAAGAGAGGAACTACGTAATTATCAACATCTAAACTAAATTATGCTTATAACATATGTCTTGGCTTCTATACAATAAATGTGGGAATCAGATTCAGTATAATTTGTTTTAAGATATATAGTTAATCATTTTTCTTTTAACTCGTTTTATTTTTTAGTATTAATTTAACTTATTTATCCCTTAAGTTTTCTGTTTAAAATATTTTTCTTTTCAAAATATAGTAATATTCATAATTAGTCCATGACTTGGATTAATGATATAGATCTCACACATGCATCTCTTTTTCATGATCACTAGTATTTTAGTCGCTAGATTGCACATGATAAATGATTATTCTTATATATTTAATTCATAATGAATAAATATTTTTTAAATATATAAATTATATTTTAGATTTGTGATGAATAGTTTAAATTATAATATAAGTTTATTTTTAATTATTGATAATTTCGTTTCTTGTTTAAAGATAAAGAAAAAAAATACAAGTGATTAAGAAGATTACATACATACATATACATATATATATATATATATATATATATATATATATATATATATATATATATATATATATATATGTTGAGAGATTTATTTTTAATTACTAGTTACATAAGTAGTATCAGAAATACATTTAAGAAAAATCTTTAATTTACTCTTCATCTCATCTATTTTTTTTTAATTTCTATTCAATTGTATATATGACAGGAACAATTCATCTTTTATGTCTGATTACAAGTGAATTTTAAATTCTCAATCGGTGACAGACCTAATACTATTAGAAAATAAGTTTTTCATATCAGTTTTTAAGGATTTTTAATATCGGTTATTAATTGATATTAAAACTATTGACGTTAAAGTATCAACGTTAACATCGGTTGTTTAAAAATAAATATTATTTTAGCAAAAAATAATGTTGGGTTTTCAAAAAATCGATGTCATTATTTACTGACAACATCGACTTTTCATAAAATCGAGGTTGCTGTTTAGTGACAACATCAATTTTTTCATAAAACCGATGTTGTTTTATGATTTTTTTGATATCTTATTTGTTTTTCTAATTAACAATCTGTAATTGATTCATATCACATCTTATCATTCAAAGTTATAAAAAACACATAAAATTAGCCATGCATGCACCAAAAGTTATAAACAAAGTATATCAATATATCATGCACCAAGAGTAGTTATAAACATTTATAAAAAAAATATATATACCATAAGTGTGTTCAACATGTTTCAATATTTCTCACAAAATAACTTATAAACAAAAATTTACAAATTGATAATATTAGAGTAGTAATGTGCTTTAATTACAAACAAAGCCAAAATAAAACAAAGTTATAAGTTATATTTGAGTTCCAGAAAGAAAATTCTGTGATTGTACAAAATTCCTCCATCCATTTTCAATTTTTGTAGTCTTTCTATGATGATTATAAACTATCCTGCTCTCTGTAGTCCCTTCCAAGTTCAGATGGTGAATCTTGCAGCTTTCATAAATGAGTACATGGTGCTCGACACATCCTAAAATTAACATGAAATTCATATTAGATATCTATATGATTTGAAAATTTGACATAAAGATGAGTGCTTAGTTGCTCACCAAACTGTTGCAAGTCACTTTGTACTCATTCATGAGGACTTTAAAAGGGTTTGAATTAGGAACTTGGTGGTACAAGAAGTGTCATTTAGGGTAAACTTTTGGTTCAAAGGTGCTTTTGAAAATGATGAGGAGGAAAACACTCTGTCCATAGTGGGTCAAGGTCACCTGATGATTTTAGTGAGCCCATAGAATTCTCTAAGTTTTGTCCATCCAGCAAGTACAGCTAGGCTCACCAGATCTTGGTGATATGTGACAGAGTGCATGTTGCCACTAGAGTGTAGCAGATGCCAAGTAGGCTCTAGTTCATCATTCTATCTTATAGAAAATGACCTACTGACTTCACCGTAAGACTACATTTAACAAACAAAGTAATATAAGCAAAAGTGTTATATCATGTCATTTTTATTTGAGAATAGTGTTGAAATTTCTAACCTGATCCATAACATGAACAATGTTGAACATTTCCTCTGCTTTTTTGTTAATCTTTATCATTGCGTTAGTAATTTCCATCCAGTTCTATTGATGTTCATCCATCGTTTCTAAACTTCATTTACAATATAAACATGACATTAAGTACACTTTGTCAAACAATAATGAGGAACCAAAACCATGCTTATCTAGGAACTAGAACCATGTAAACAAACCATAACGAGGCCTACATTGTCGAAAACAACCAAAACCAGAATCATGCAAAAAACCAAAACACCAATAAATCTACAAAACAAACAAAATAGACAATGATTTCACTAAAAATTGCTAAATGCTCTTGTTATGGAGGAACCAGAACCATGCAAAATTTCCTCTCATATTTCCTCTGATATTTTACTAGAACCAGAACCAAATATAGAACTGTGCCACCAAAGTTTATTTTCTAGTAGTGTGTACATGAAGCTACTACCATATGCATAACCCACGAGACCACAACTATATACAAAAGGATGCACTACCATAGCTTAAAAACACGTATAATTGAACTTCTATGTGCATAACCATAAGCGAAGCAAAAATAAAAATAAAAAAAAAACAAAAACACTACCATAGCTTACAAACAAAAGCTTCATTAGAGAATCGCAAATTTACCTCACGAGGGTTTGGTAGCATTTTGCACCATTATGAAGTTCAAAGAGCACATTTTCAGAAAAAAAGCAAAGGCGTTGCTCAGATTGAGCTAACCTGGGGAGGAAGTCACAAGGGAACAGGCCACGAAACCAAATACGACTTCTTTGTCACGAGGTATTAAGAAGATGAAACAACGATGGCATCGCATCAAAATGCGAGTTGAGGTGGTGATGGCGTTGCAGCAGAACTCGGGGGATGGCAATGAGTTAGAGTTGTGAGGGAGAGGACCATCGCGAGGCCGAACGAGTAAGAGTGAGAGTAGAGTTGAAGTGCCAGAAGCACGAAAAAATAATTTAAATAGGATAATATAACGTCGATTTTTTCCAAAAGCCGATATTAACGTGACTTTGTTAATATCCATTTTCTAAAAAAGCAATGTTAACCAACTCACATTAACATTGGTTTCTGAAAAACCGATGTTAACAAGGTCATGTTAACATCAATTTTTTAGAGAACCAATGTTAACGAAGTCACGTTATTTACGATTACGTCACCGTGTTTTCGTTGACATCGATTTTCTATAAAACCGATATTATTCTAATGATGTTAAAAGTAAATTTTCTAGTGGTGAAATATTATATACCTAATGGGGAAATTAGATGTCCATGCCTTAAATGCGATTGTACAAATAATTTGAAGGATGAAATTGTGAAGGTTCACCTTTATAAAGTTGGGTTCAAACCTAATTATTGGATTTGGAATGATCACGATAAAAATATGCCACATGAACATGTTGAAGATAATTGTATGGGTGCTTCAAGCAAAGGTGTAGATGTGGCTCAAGGGAAACAATTTATGTCAATACCTTCTTACCACTCAAAGTGTGCATAAGCCTTTAAAAGTCGGGCTTCCAAAAAGGGTGGGACCCTACACACAGGTGGCTCCATTAGGACACATGATCATGCCATGTACATGGTGTATACATTATACTTTTTTGGTATTAGTTTAAAACTTAATAATTTTATATTAAATGTTTATTTATTTTCAATTAATGCTATTTTTTGTATGCAAAGGAGCTTGATCGGTCATTATATATTGATGAGGTCTTTCAATAGACATATGTGAAAGGATATTGGTCAATTTGTCAATGAAAGATATAGGAGAGCACATGAGTCTATTGAATGTTTTTTTTTTTCTTTTCATTTTATTAATGTTCACTATTTAATGAAATAAGGCCTTTGTTTGAATAATAGGATGATTTTTAGATTAGACATTCTCAGGTTAGGTCTAAGGTTGCATCATATGTTGCTGAATCAAAGAACAACCCTCTTAACCTTGCTTTGGATGCTTGTGGCATGCACATGGGATGAATTTATGGGGTTGGAGAGCTCATTCATGGTTATCAAGGTGGGGACAACAAACTTATGCATAAAAGGAAAACATGCAGTAGTAGCTCACTTTATTCAGATGAGATTAACTAGCTAAGACAATGATTGTCTGCTAGTGAGGAGGTGATTCAACGAACGAGAAAGAACAATGAGTGGTTGAGTCGTCAGTTTCAATCATTTGTTGATGTTGTCCTACAATTTCTACCACATGATGCATAAAACATATTTCAACAACACCAGCAACAAAACAACCACCAGGAGCAACAAAATGACCACTAGGAGCAACAACAAGATTATCAACAACAATAACAAAAACAAGACCAACAACAACAACAAAACTCTCCAGATGATTCTGATTATTAGATCATATAAGAAAGAATATCATGTTACCATTTAATTGTTTTTATGCTTGTTATTTTTAAACTTGATGTTTTAAACTATGAATGCCTAGACCTGATAAACATAATTTATATATGATTCTAATTATTATTAACACCAGTAGGATCTTTTTATTATTTTTATATTGTTATTTTGTATAGACTTATCACTTATGCCTTATTTTAAACATGATTTTTATATATTATTACTATATGGTAAGATCTTTATTAACAATAATATGTGGTACTTACTCAGTAACTCTTTGATGCAATCCTACACCCCAAGGGCGTTGGATAGAAGACTCCAAGAAGATTGGACTAGAGATGCAAGAGAAGGCCCTAGGGTTCTCATGAGCCTTATGATAGATTTTGGGCCTATGGGCTAAGTATGAGCCCACTTATTTTTGTACATATTAAATAAGGGCTTCATTATTTTTAGACCTTGTATTTAGGGCTCTATAGTGTATGGAGGATACTATAGTAATGTAGGATTTTTCAGCCCTTGTAATTTAGGACACGTAAACTAGTTTTTGTATTAAGGATAGTTTTATAATTTCACATGCATTAAGTGCGCTATTTGATGTGTGGGGAGAGAAATTTAATTGAATTGTGAGAAGTCCAATCCAATTAAATTTTGGACCAGACTATGGGGGAGGTGAGCATTTTCTTGTTATATCCCATTGTCACATCATATAGTTTCACTTTGTGCATGTCCTTCATGCTTTACATATCTCATGACACCTAAGCACACTTAGGGGAGAATCTTGGATTTGATCTTGGATTAGTGGGTTGAACCATAGCTGAAATTCACTAATCATAATTAGTGAAATTTTGGCTCCAAATTTGGCTCCACAAATTCAAATTCAAATTCAAGTGAAATTTGAATAGAAATTCAAATTTCCCTCCAATTTTGTGTGACACTTAGACTATAAATAAAGGTTTTGTGTGTGCATTTTGTAACTTTGATGATTTGAGAAATTAGACTTTAAAGTTCATATCTCATTCTCCCTCTTCTCTCTCTGAAAATGTCATTCCCTTCTCTCCTTCTTCCTCCACTCACCTTCTCCTACCTTTAAGCTCTTACCCATGACTTTTTATGGTGGTGAACTTGTTCTTGACTCATCTTTTCCTTGAAGTGACATCTCTAATCACCTTTTCTCCTTCTTCATTTTGCTGCCATTGATCTTCAAGAAGTAAAAGACTCTATTGATGAAGAAGATCCAAGGCCTACAAACTCTACATTGAACTACATTATTCTTACTCAAATACTTGGGAGTGACAAGTAGCTGCTGCATGTGATTCATCGATAAACATTGTTGCCATGCGCTTCTATTATGCGCTGCTATAAGTTGTGAGATGTATTTGATGCTTGAGGAAGTTGCTCTAGAGGTGCTGCAGAGAGATTAGCCGGAAGATCTCACATTGCTTTCCGTTTACCTTATTACATACAGGAAGTAGGAGGTCTAAAAAGTAGAAATGCACTTGAAGTTCGTCTTTTGGTGTTTACCGAGACTTTGGTGTTTTCAGTTAAAGTTAACATTTTTTCCAATAATTAAAAAATAATTTATCATTAATAATATTGAATGCCTATATTTATTAAATTTATATATAGGCATTAAATTTAGTAATAGTTACTTTTAATTAATAATATGTTTTCAATATATGTAAATTTATAAAAAAGCCACACATTAATAAATATATACTTTCTTCATGAATTTTAATAAATATATCATATTTAATACTACAATAATTAAAATTATATATGATAAACTCTTATTTTTAAATAATAAATATAATTAGTTCATTTTCTTTACATGCGGAAGGTGGCTCAAGGTTGATCGCATATATAACCTTTTATTTAATTTAAGTAACTCTTTTAATTTTTTTAAGTGTTTATTAAATACTAAAATTATATTGTTAAATAAAAATAGTTATTAAAAAATTTAATATATATATATATATATATATACATATATACATACATATATATATATATATATATATATATTAATAGACTTAAAAATTAATTTAAAAAACTTATTTGAATGTAAAAATAAAATGTTTATTAACGTAATGTATTTCTCTTAGTTTATATTTTCAATGAGTATTTTAGGTCACTATTATAAAATTAATTTAAATTTAACTATATAATTATTTTTTTTAATTATTATTCATCAAATGGATTATTTTTAATTATTATAATTCATAAAGCATATTTTAAAATAAAAAAATAATAAACTTGAGTATAAATATATAACTAAACAATTTTTAAAAAAATTATTTATTTATTTATTTATTAACAATGATATATAATATACATGGTTAGCCTTAATATTATTACTAGATATTATATATAAATAAGGGATTTTTATTATATATATTAAAATGTCTAGTAATATTATTAAGGCTAATTATGTATATTATATATCATAAAGCTAATTTTTAATAAGGGATTTTTATTAATTTTTAATGTACATTTTAATATCATAAAACTAATTTTTAAGTTCACATATGTTTATTTCTTTATTTTCATTTTTAATTAGTTAAATTATTTCTTGATGGCACCTTAAATGAATTTATTAGATCTATGCTTCACTTACGACAAAACAAAGGAAATAATATATATGTAAAATTCACGATTAGAAAAAAATGTAAATTTTTTTTAAATTTAAAACACTAAAACTGCAAAAGAAAAGTTGGATCAATATCATAGATCAGGAATTAAAGGGGATGGAAATCATAATTTAGCGAAAGAAAACTAATTTCCAAATTAAATTATATAATATTAGATATTAGATAAATCAAACACTAGGTATACACACTTAAAATAAAAATAAAATTGTAATTTCATTTTAATTTTTGAAATAATATGTTGTAATGATACGCCATTAATCTGTCATCATGGCATCGCTCAAGCTGCGATGTATCTCATTTACACTTGGTACGTATGAAACCAAGTACCAATTTGTGGACTTAATTCCACATTTCTACTCCACTAGTTTCCGTTAATTTTGCAATTGTAATAAAATTATCATCATCATTACACACTGACTTTGATGTCGTTGATCACACTTTACCTAAGTATGTCGTAATAAAATATTTAATATATTCTTCATAAAGAAGAAAGGAACAAAAAATATATCAATAAATTATAAATATCTTTAATATAAATAAATCATTTGGTTATGTTTTTATTCTATTTAATTTTTTATGATATTCAACTAAGTATGTCGTATAACTTTTATGATTATTTAAATTGAAAATTTTACATGAAAAATATTTAAGAGTTTTTTTTAATGAATGTAGGTATGAAAATAAATTACTTAATATAATAATTAATTATTGTCATATTATCTAATATAATTTGAAAATTTTCACACTAATTAAACCTGCAAGGCCTATAAGTTAGATCATTGTCTTTTAGTGTTAGTTATATGTTATATTAACTAAATGGTTGAATTTAATATTAAATTATATCTTTTTATATTTAATATTTTCTTAACTTCATTAAATTTTTATCTTCAAAATTCTAATTATAAATTAATTAATGTGAGTTAAAATTGGAACGAAATAAAAGATTTGATTTACGTCGTCACCATAATCACTACCATCATCATCGTGATCTTCGTCATGATCACCGTCGTTACCAACATAATCACTGGTGTTGTCGTCGCCACTATCGTAAATGATGATTGTCATGCCAGAGATCATAGTGATGGTGATGGTGATAGTAATGACAATAACAATTATGATGGTGATGATGGTTGACGATCATGATAATGGTTGTGATAACAATCACGATAGTTGTGATAGAAATAATTATAAAGAAAATAGTGGTCATGGTAATGATAGGTTTTGAGATATTTTAGGATATGATAAATTAAATCTTTTAAGATATTTAATTTGTTTGATAAATGAATATTTAATTTAAATTTAAAATATTTTAATTTTGATCTTTCATTTTAATCTAATTGTTGAAATTAGTCATTCTTATAATCACATAAAAATGATAATTCTCATATGATACATCCTCATTTAAAGTATTTTGGATTTCTTTTATATCAATATTATATTTTGTAAAAGCTCGTGATATTTTTTTTAAACATATTATAAATTTTTTTTACCTTCATTAAGAAAATTTTATGGATCCACCAGTGATCATAACCTAGAGAATTTACATTTGTGCGATTTATGTCATTAAATCAAGTCATATGTGAGAAATATGAATATAAATATATTTTTATTTTTTAAAAGAAAAATATTTTAAATAAAAACATAAATGATGAATATTTTTTTTTAACAGCAAAGGATGAGTAAGTTATATTAATAAAAGCTACTCAGTTAAAAGAAAAATGATTATGTTAAAATAAATACACTGAATCTGATTTCGATATTATATTATAGGAGCCAAGAGATGTTCTAAACAAAATTTAATTTAGATTTTGCGTGGTCTCAGCTAGCTAAATGCGCATTTTCCTTTATCCATCAAAGAAATTATACTATTAATTATTTATTCAGGTCAAACACAGGTTAGGTGAAAGAGGCTAGGTGTGGAAGAACAGTTGACGATCGAAACAAAGAGTTGGGGAAAAACACACATGTATATACAACTGTTCAGATTCCAACTATTTTCAATTTGTTGTATACCAAGTCACAGTGCAACCAACAATAAAAATAATTGATTTGGCCATTTTGCACCACCATATGACATTGTAGTCAAATCCATATATAATATTTTGACACTTTTTTTCCTCTTCCCTCTCCCGATATAAACACCCATTAACCCCAGCAATTGGACCGACACAACAACAACCAAATCATACTTTACATTTGCGCATCTCTTATTTAACCACACACCTGTGAGAGTATATAGGAACATATACCATTACTATGGCTCTGAAGTTAGGACATGGCGTGATGATACTAGTTATTATAAGTGCTTCAATGTTTTCAGTGAGCATGGCCAACAAGGATTGGTCCTTTGGTTTCAACTACACTGATTGGTGGTCTAGATTCGGAAATCATCCTCAGAACAAAACACAGCAACAACCCAAGCAAATTGTCGTGGGTGGTTCTGAGCATTGGCACTACGGATTCAACTACACCGATTGGGCATTCAAGAGTGCCCCATTTTACCTCAATGATACTCTAGGTGAGTTTTCCAGTAAAACATGAGTATAATACCTTCAATATCAATAATATATAGTTAATTAGTATTGTAAAATTAAGTTGGGAAGAATCCATTATATTTACATAAACACTTAAATTGTATGCAAATATCAAGATATTTAGATCAGTTAGTTGAACAGGATATGAGTCATTATAAATTTTTTAGAAGTTATCTGTCTTCAATTCCTCCCCATAAAAAGAAAATACATGTAAATATGTTTTGTAATTAAGTATAAAAACAATAATTAGTTTCATTGAAGTATGTCACGCTAATTGAGTTCTATGTCATGTTGATTAGTTGCCCTTGAAGTATATATGCTAACACAGGGGCATGAATTGATTGAATTTGTGATGCAGTTTTCAAATATGATGCTCCAAATGCCACCAGTTTCCCACACAGTGTGTACATGTTCAAAAGTTTTGGGAGCTTCTTGAAGTGTGACATTGAAAAGGCTAAAATGCTAGCAAATCCCATGCAAGGTACAGGAGAGGGCTTCAAGTTTGTGTTGAAGAGGTGGAAGCCTCACTACTTTGCCTGTGGTGAGCGAAACGGCTTCCATTGCAACAACGGCACCATGAAGTTCGCTGTGATGCCAATGATTCGTCCCTTCTGGCAGTGGCCTTGAGAAAATTGCACCCACCCTCTTACAGCTTGTTATATTTTTGTTTTTCTTATGTTTTGTCTGAAGATTTTGGCAAATAAAGCTGTAGTTTCAGATTGATTGATTTTGATCAATTTAATGATACTACTTTTTAGTGTTGTAATGCAATTAATCTAATATATTGATGAAAGCTCATAAGGAGAACAAGCACGTTGAGGTTGCAGCTTGTTTTTTTTTTTAACAAGACCTGTTAAACAAATGTGACTATATATCATGATGAGATACCCAAGTGTATTTTGTTAACCACTTCATTAATCCTCACGGAAAGGTTTTGAATAAAGATATTTCAACAGTTTGGATAAATGGTGCCTTGAGAAAGGACATGATGAACATTGTTTTGCGCAAGAGAGGATCGATAGAATCGACTTAATCAGAATAATTGAATCAGTGTCTATGATAATTAATATCTCTAATTAATCTTTTTTTATAGGCAAAATTAATTTTATTAAGAGCTAGCTGTTACACAAGAAGTGTACAGGTTAGTAGCACGTTACACAAAAAAACAAGGGTGCATATATATATGCACCAAACCGTTCCCATAACACATTACCATTCACAATTATACAGTAACGTGTATCCCATGCCCCCCTGCATAAGAAACCCACAAATGGCACTTAAGCTAATAAGGATCTATCCATAAGAAACCTGTATCCTCCCAAGATAATCACCACGTGATCCCCTCCAAGATATTATAAAACCAAAGTGCTGCCTAGATTGCCTCCAAGAGTGACGTACACCCTCTCCAGCCATGTTAACTACATTCAATTCTTTCACCATTTCCGCGTCGTCTTTCAACACCACTGTCATTGGTATTATTCCACAAATGGCAGCTAGCTCCATTGGTTCAGTATGACCCGATTCCTTAACATCCCCATCAACCGAACCACAAGGACTCCTTTGTAGCTGCAACTGCACATCCAAAACCCTTCGTATACATCACCGTTGGCATAGCGTTTCTCGCCCAATACGCGCTTTCTATTGGAGACATGTCATCGTCGATGCCAATAAAGGTGCTGTGGCAATGCATTCTCCCGACGGTGAACTCACCCTCGTAGGTGACGCCGGAGGGCAATGAGAACCGGCCCTTGCCACCGCACGCTTTGCCTTTCTTCCATTCACCCTCGTACATGCACCCATTAGACCAAAGGTACTTGCCGCTCATTTGCGAGACATTGCCGGACAGGCTTCGCGATCGGCTGTAGATGTCATTCTTAGGGAGGGTTGTAAAGAAGATAAACATAACACTTGAAATTTCATTACTTTTTCTAATAGATAAAGATAAGTACATTTGTATGGTCCAAAGTGATATCAATAATCAATGGATAACAATTATCCAAATTTTAACATATTATTCTAAACAAGTAAAATAAAAATTATAATTATAAAATGCATATTTAACTTCATCCTATATAGTCATTGGACCATTTTATTTTGGTCCTAGAGTTCATCCTATTAGCTTTTTCCACCGTGCAGGAGATACGTGCGTGGTCCCCTGCGGACTGCACGCCACGAGCAACTCTTCTTGTTTCTGTCTCTCCCTCTTAGCTTCTTAATAATTGCTGCGTGTATTGTGTATAGTCCTATAGCTTCTAATTAATATCTCTAATCTTGAACTGCACTCTGAATGGAGGACAAAGGAATTTCCATTAACTCAAATATTGGTCCCAAAGAGGACGTCAACATATCCGATGTGAATCTATTTGTTTAGTTTTCTATCAGTATGTATATATGTGAATAATCCAGCATGCATCACCCATTTTCCTTTGCTAATTTTGAATCGCACGAAATCTCTCTTAACTTAGATCCTAGCATCCAGTCTCCCGTCATTCCCTAGCGATGTCATTAGTTGCACACTAAACCTAAAAAATCAACGCCAGCACAGCTTGCCGCCACTTCTTGGCCTTAAAATAACAGGACTTCTCATATTTGGATGAATGATTATGTTTAGTTATTATGCGTAAATAACTATTATCCTATCCATTTTCCAATTAAAAAATGTAACTGCTTTAGAAGATTCTATTCCTCGATGTACTAGTCCCATTAGAGGGCACATGTTTTCCATTGGTTAGGATTATTTTCTACTTTATAAACATGACGTAAAGAATGGAAAGGCATATATCTTACTATACCTTTGTGTTTTTGTTAATCAGGAACACGCTCAAAATTATTCAAGGATCCTAAGGGAGCTTACTCTCAACTTATACGCCAACAAGAAGTAAACAAGGAGACACAAGAAAATGCTGATCATCACAACAAGAGTGAAATTTTTGTCGAATTCTTCAGGCAATCTACTCAAAGGAGATCACTTCAAAGATCTATCAGTAGGGGGTCATCTACAGGGAATGATTTACCCACAGGAGTTAACGTTGCTGATCCTGAACATGAAAATTCATAACCAAAAGAGCAAGCACCGGAGGTTCCACTCAGCCGTCTTGCTTCCCTCAACAAGCCATAGATTCCGGTTCTTCTAATTGGATGGGTAGCTACCATAGCAAATGGTATTATGTCTCCAATACTTGGTGTGTTGATTTCCTATGTCATCAAGACTTTGTATGAAACATTTGATGAGATGAAATAGGACTCCAAGTTTTGGGCATAGATGTTTATGGTCCTTGTGTTGGAATTTTTTTCCAATAATTAATATGGACTAATGTTTTAAGATAATTATATTAGTTATTTTATTTTATCTGGTTAATTAAATGAATTCATTAGACTACCAAATAAGGTGATATGAGCTTAAATGAACAAATGTTAGTATTGACCCATTTGAAGATAATGAAAACCTTGTTAGGTTAACACAATATATATAAGTAGGCTATGATCTCATATATACTATGCAGACACACATAACTCCAAAAAGGCTTTTCCACATTGGGTAGAAAGTCTTCACTTTCTACGACGGTTCCATTAAAAATTGCCTTAGAAAAAGACATTCTTCTAAAACGGTTATTGTTTAAAAATCATCTTAGAATGATAATTTTTTAAGACAATTTTTCAGAAAATCGTCTTAGAATGTTACTTATAATCACACTATGATATTGTTAATTAGTAAGTAAATTAGAATATTACAAAAACAAAACTATAAAAAATTTAATAAGAACATAGGGGAGATGGAAAAAGCAAAGAAGCAGCAAGAGCAATGAATATTATTCGTTATTCCTTACCTATCAAAACTTATCCTTTCCCATGTAGCATCAAAAGCATCCTGTCTAATAGCAATATCTAAAATGATAGACTTTTGACTAATCAAAATCACAAAAACATAGACTAAGTTGCTTACCTGTTCCCATGTAGCCACAACTTGACCTAGATTAAAATCAAAAGACAGGACTTCAAGTTGTCTGGACTGGTTCAAAGTGTTTCAGGGGATGACTGCGACGTGGTGGTTCTCGTTGTCCCTGATGTTCATGTGCAATTTACCATGTTTAGTTTAATTGTCACGTGGCTTTTTCTAGTTTTTTTTTTCTTCAAATATGGTAACTATGGGAGAAAGTGAGAAATCAAAAATGGGAACTAGTGTGTCTTATAAATAAATAGAAATAAAGGCTAATAAAAACACTCTCTAAGTGTACTAGCACTATTAGAAAATATGCTTTTTATATCGATTATTTATGATTTTCTACATCAGTTTTTAATCGATGTTGAAAGTATTATGGTTAACATCGGTTTTAAAAATCGATGTTAACATAAAACTACCAACATCAGTTATCTAAATAACCATGTTATATATTAAGACCACCAAAATAAGTGTATAAATGGTGAATGTTGACATCAGTTTTTATACAAAAACCGATGTTAACTCATACAGTTTTAGGAAGAACCGATGTTAAGATGTACTTTAACATCAATTTCTTTTTTCAAAAACCGATGTTGTTTGTGTATATTAACATCAGTTTTTGTAAATAACCGATGTTGTTTTTAAGTTTTTTTTATATACACTTTCCGTTCTTACAAAAAACCCAAAATTTAACCTGTAAAAAGAAATTTCAAACCACAATTCACAGCAAACATCATTTGCATTCTGCTTTCAAGCAGTTTTTAGTAGAAAGCTACAGTAAACTATGAATTGATAAATATGAATAAAAGATTTATTAAGAACTATCAATAAATAACATTCAATGTTCAATTGACATACCAAATTGCAAAAATGTAAACCAAGTAGTGTAAACTAATTAAGTAAGCTAAAATGAATTGCCTAACATCCTAATTTTGCTAACATTCTAAGTTTGATCTCTAAGTTGGAGATAATGTTGTGCCCACTGAATGCAAAGCGCTTTTAATCTCTCTAGCTCCAATGGTCTAGCCTCGTTAAAATACTGCATGATTAAATAAAAGATAAATTAATAATGTAATACCAATTATAAGAAAATCAACTTTGTTTGAAATAAACAATTACCGCTTGCCAGTTATTCCTGAAACTTCCTAAGATGATGGTGGACATCCAGTGCATGACATAATAGCCACACTTAGTGCTTCCTTTTTGTCTATTACACTAAATACATAATGAAATTTGGATATTAATTAAACATTAACTACAATTAGTGTACACACACATAAGCAATATATATAAGTAGAAGTTTTATTTAAATCACGTACCTTAACGACAATCCACCTAGCAGCAACCTTGGATTTAGGCTATGGAGTATCACCAAGTCTTTTCAAAGCACTGTTGAATACGAGGAACATTTAATAATTGATGTTAATGTTGAGTAATGCCAATGCAAATGTATTGAAAACAACATTGACTTGTTAATTATTCCCTTAAGGTAGTTGTCTGGCCTGTTATGCAAGGAACAAAACCAGACAACAAGGTTTTCCTTGGGCAGAATGACCACCATTTGCCAATGTTCACTGCAGTGGAGACGAATATGGGTTATTGTAGTAGTATACATTATTTAAATTTAGTTGTTTTGTTTGACTTACCCATTTAAGTAGGCTCCAAGGTAGACATCGCATTTTGAACTCTGCATCCAACTCTTGATGTAACTTTCAGTGTCAAACTGCGATTGCCCAGATCTCTGAATAGACTGTGGCTCAAGGAATCCATACACATCAGAATTCCTCGCTCGCATACTTGTTTCAGTCAAATGCTTGTTGTTGTTAAGACAAAGTTAATTATGTATGAATTTAAAGCAATAAGTTAGGTAATTAACAGTAAGCTAAATTGCCAATGTTCACTGTAGTGGAGACGGATATGAGTTATTGTAGTAGTATACATTATTTAAATTTAGTTGTTTTGTTTGACTTACCCATTTAAGTAGGCTTCAAGGTAGACATCGCGTTTTGAACTCTGCATCCAACTCTTGATGTAACTTTCAGTGTCAAACTGCGATTGCCCAGATCTCTGAATAGACTGTGGCTCGAGGAATCCATACACATTAGAATTCCCCGCTCACATACTTGTTTCAGTCAGATGCTTGTTGTTGTTAAGACAAAGTTAATTATGTATGAATTTAAAGCAATAAGTTAGGTAATTAACAGTAAGCTAAATTGACTTACAGAATCCACAACTGTAAGACAGATATGCTGAGACATTGACCACCGTGTGTGATTTCAGAGAGATCTTCGTGCTTTATGTACAGCGGGAAGTCTGGATTAAACACCCCGAACACGGTAGCATCCCAGTTAACCTGGAAAGGCTTCAAGATCTGGGATGGTCAATGTCATCAGATATAGTTGATCATCGACCTCAGGATCCAGCCTTTGTGGAGGTTTTGCTAGAGAAACTGCTGCCTACTGATCAAACATAGTTAAATAATTACGTTGAATAAATTAATTGAAAAAAAAGCATATAATCAAAGTAAAATACCTGTTCTGATAAAGGCTTCACGAGATGTGTCAGCCAAGCAAGGAAGGTGTTAAGTGCCTGCCCCACTAAGGTAACCTCATCAGTGGATACAGGAACGAGAGCCTGTGCATCTCTAACCTCCTCAACACCAACCTTCACTTGGCTAGACAACAAAGGAATGTTGTGAACTGTTGATCCCTCATAAACTCTTCCCAGGGCAACTGGGCGGGGAGGATTTGCTTCGATGTATAACCTGCACTTGTCTGAGTCACCCGTCTCAGGATCGTTCCCTGAGGGATCAACATAACTCTCCTTTGTGCTGACACGAGGACCTGAGGGACCAATCATAGGCTCTGGAGGCAGTGCAAGTCTCTGAGATTGCATCTGGGATTGAAATTGGGACTACATCTGGCTGAAAGATGCCATCAGCTGCTGAGTCACTTTTTCTGTGATCGACTCCTCTAGCTGGTCCTTGATTTGTTGGGTCAGCTGCTGTAGGTCTTCAGGAAGAAGGAAGGAAGAGCTACGGGATATTCGTGGAGCCAATCCGAAATATTGCTTGATGGTGACAGCTCCAACAGCATGAACATGGCCAGGGTGGTCTGGTCGCACAATGGCGGCAATCAGGACATCCTGACGTCCGTGAGGGATGAATGATCCCTGTGACGCCTGCTCCTCCAAAGAATCCTGTACAGAACAAATATATTTGTCTTAGGAATTCACAGAATAAACAAACATAGTCAGAATTCTTAATTGAAAATGACTTAGGATCTTCTCAGCGATTTCCTTTGCTGCCTCAGACGTCATCTGCCCAGTTTTCTTGGTGCGAGCCATCTTCCACTTCACGTGGCACCTGATGGGAGATGGAGGGTCAATGACGCCGTCAGTGGTTCCAGACTGGGTAGCTTCCTCCAGTTTCTTTTTGGTCTTCTCAGCTATTAGCTTTTGTTCTAAATATTCATAACCCCCATGAGACAACACGTGGGGGGCAGTGTTTTGCTTCTGGATGGCCTGTGCCTTTTTCTGCACATCCTGAAAAAAATCAAACATTAATGGTACAAATTACTACAATGAATTATAACAACTGAATCTTTTGTGGAAAACAACTAAAATGACAAAGTACATACCTCCCAAGAAGGGTCGCTGCGTGTCTGACAAAACTGGGCCCATTTCTCCTTGCTAATGTCGTATTTTTCATAGACAGTGTCGTCCACACCATCCTGGTCGGCTGCAAGGGCCCACTTCCTAGTCAAGTCCTATTTAAACTGCCGCCATCTCTCGCCGATAGTCTAAAGAATTTTCATCTTTGTCCTATTGTCAGAAGCTTCAGGGATTTGAAATTCTGCCTGAAAAATAAAAAATTAGGTTTTATTGTAAGTAAACTATCAATTTTGGCTATTAAAAAAATGTAAGAAGAAAACTAAAATACTTGAATATCCTCCCATATCAATTCCTTCTGAGCAGCAGGGACTTCCTTCTAGGTCTCGTATGTCACGTCAACCTTATCACGCGCGACAATCCCTAAATATGTTCTTAATTTCCTCTTGTGGGGACCATCGGCCTTGCCAGTAGCAGGATCGACATTGACCACTGGTCTCTCTACCCTAGGTGGTCTAGTGGCCAAGGATCGCAGCTATGTCGCTTTGCGTGTCCGCTTCTGGGTGGACGGAGACACTTATGTTAGTCATGGTCTTGTAAAGAGAAAAACTTGATTTATGTGGATAATGGACGATGTTTGGGGTGATTTGTGTGGATAATGGACTAACATAAGTGTCCATGTATGAATCATCATCTTATACATTAACACCAATTATTTTCCCATGTAGAACCATGCACCACCTTTCATCACAAGGGTCTTGCACATAAAATACTTGTTTAGATTGTTCTGCCATGATGAAAAGGTCATTGTGGTAACCTAGTTTTTTTAGGTCTACCAACGTAAATCCTACATCATCGGTCCATACATCGGTGTCGCTGCCAACCCATTTACATTTGAAAGCACATACAGTAAATTTGACATAGTTAAGCTCCCAGATTTCATCAATGAACCCAAAGTAAGGGATAAAAGCTACATAGGGATTGTCATCATGCAGACTTGCAATGTGTTCAAATTCAGCCCTTAGGGTGACCCCGCTGTTTTGCATTATACTTTTGTCATCTTGTTCTTTTGTGTAAAAGGAATACTTGTTTATGTCATATCCTTTCCAAGTTATAACATTTCTTTTAGGCCCATCTGCTAGCTTTCTTAATGTTTCTGAAGAATTTTCATCGACAAAGATTGTATCTTTAAACCAATCAGAGAAAGTCTTGTTATGCTTTTTCAACACCTAGTTCTTTGACATTTTTGGATTACTTTGTTTGACTAAAGTTTCATGCTAAAGTATGTATGGCAAAACTTCATTATTGTTGTTCAACACATACAAGTGAGCTTCTAACAAATCTCCTACATTTGTAATGATAACATGCAGTCCTCTTGAACCCTTACCGCCCACTCTGTCATCATGGCGAGACTTAGGAAGGCCAACAGGTTTTGCCTTTTCAATGTAGTCTGAAAAAAATTCAATGGCTTCTTCTGCAATATACCTTTCAACAATAGATGCTTCTGGACAATGTAGATTCTTCGTATACGCTTTTAAGATCTTCATGTCTCGCTCAACCGGGTACATCCAGCGCAGATAAACAGGACCACAACATTTGATTTCTCTGACCAGGTGAACAATTAAGTGAACCATGATGTCAAAGAAAGCAGGAGGAAAATACATCTCCAACTAACACAGTATAATTGCGACCTCATTTTTTAGGTCATCAAACTTGACAGGATCAAGGACTTTGCTACATATGGCATTGAAGAAAAAAGCATAGGTGAGTTATGGATAACCTGACTTTGTTAGGCAAAATGTCTCGTATGGCCACGGCTAACAATTGTTGCACCAGCACGTGACAATCATGAGACTTTAATGTTAGTCGGTGAAAACGACTAACTTTTGTGTATAAAACTTGTATAAATTGTATCAAATTTTCCCAATTTATGGTTATTTTGTAATGTTATAAGTATTTTCTGTTAAGGATAGGTAATAAATACTTAGTATTTCCATTTTGTGTGTTTAATTGGGTAAGCTTTGGAAAATGTTGTTTTCACCTTCTCGCTAAGCCAATCTGCTGGCTTAGTAAGCATCTGCTAAGCGCAACATTCCTGGGCTAAGCGCGAGGTGTAACACCCTTATATATATATATATATATATATATATATATATATATATATATATATATATATCAATATATTATTAGTAATTATGTTTGATGTTTGATTATATTTGTTGTGTTATTTGATCCGTAATTATTTTCAAGGAGGTTAATTTAGTTAATAGAGGGTATGGGTAGATAAGGATCTAGCTTCTCAAAGAAGCCACGAGGAAGCTTCTTGAGGAAGCCTCTTAATGAAGCTTCTTGAGGAAGCTACATGAGCTGCCTCGGTAAAAATGCAGCCCAACCTTCGTTAACCGTTGGATCTTCTCCAAATTTGGTCTGCAGTTTCACAAGACAACTGTCCATGATCTGTAAAACTTGGATTTCAATTATACTTATGAACAAATTTAATTTTCGTTTATGTGTATGACGTGTACTGAGTTACTATTTCTATATAATTATGTATATTCGTTTAAGTAATGGCGTGTTGTTGGATGAATGCATGTTGTAACAAAATTACTTTGGTTTTCATAAGCAAAATTAAGGGAGTTCTTTTGTTAATAATTGAAATTAGCGTATATTAGAGTGTGGATATCGTAGCGACGAGGCGGGTCGTTACATTTAGTGGTATCAGAGCAGGTTGAACCTTTCGGCCAGTGAGTTGTGAGTCTGCTATGTTTTTTTGTGCATTCTCTGGTTGTTTTGTTGAATGCTTGATGTTGTTTGTTTGCTGATGTTTGATGTTCATTGTTTGTTATTAACACTTACTCACTAGTTGTGTTCCTACTAGCTATAGAGATTTGATTGTTGTAGTCATATTGAATTTGTTTTCCTGATGTCTGCTATACCATGAATTTCAATGTCGGGCCACAGATTATTAGACTGGCCACCTGTATAATTTGTGAAGGGAAAAGGAATGATATGGCAAGCGATCAGAAAATACAAATGATGGAAAGAGAGTGCTAATGTCTCGAGGCATCAACTCTCAAGAGTAACTGAGTAGGAATTTGTGATGGTTATGATTGTTGTGTGGTTCTTTGTTTGTGTGTATTCCTTCCAAGTCTAACTCCCTGGTGTGTATAGGGAGTGATGGCTGGACGGAATGACCGTGCGATAGCTGATGCCCTTCAAGCCTTAGCTCAAGCTATAGGGAATCCAAATAGAGGAGAAGTTGGTGGAGCTGTTGAGTACCAGGGGTTGGATCACTTCCAACGAAACAACCCTCCTTCTTTTAATGGAGGATACAACCCTGATGGTGCTCAGAACTGGATAAGAGAAATTGAGAAAATTTTCCGATTTATGGCATGTCCGAAGGGGCAAAAGGTTGCTTTTGGTGCATATACTCTAGTGGAAGAGGCCGAGTATTGGTGGGAGAATACTCACCAATGCCTAGATGCTGAAGGTCAAGATGTGATCTGGGATGTCTTCAAGAGAGTGTTTTTGGAGAAATACTTTCCCGAGGATGTTAGGAGCAAGAAGGAGATGGAGTTCTTGGAGCTTAAGCAAGGAAGTATGACTGTGGCTGAATATGCAGTTTGAGGAGCTGGTGAGGTACTTTCCCCATTATCAAGGGAGAGATGGTGAGAGTTCCAAGTATGTAAAGTTTCTGAATGGCTTACGACCTGAAGTGAAGCAAGCTGTGAATTACCAAGGTGTTCGTCAATACCCACTTTTGGTTAATATGTGTCGGATTTGGGATGAAGACTCCCGAGACAGGGCGGCCTATTATAGAAGTATAGGTCCAATGAGGAACAAAAAGAATGGGCCTCAACATCGAGGAAAACCATATTCGACTCCTCCTAAGCAATATGGTAACCGCCATGACAATCAGAGGACTGTTGCTAGGGGATTTGCAGGTGGTAGCGGTAGCAAACCCAATACTTTCTCCACTCATGTCATTTGTTACAGATGTGGTAAGCCAGGGCACATCTCCTCGAATTGTCCTGATATAGGCGTAACATGTTTTAATTGTGGACAAAAGGGACACACTCAAAGAGATTGTTCACGACCCAAGAAAGAGCAAAATGGTGGAGGCCCAAATGACTAAACTAGACATCCAAAGACCACGGGAAGAGTCTTTACCCTTAATGGTGCTTGTGGCGTCCCTAAATTAATGACTGCTTTGATAGTAATGATTTAAATAACAAAAACCATGGTAATTTTTTTTTCTTCTTTTTCTTTTTCATTTCTTTCTCTTTTCACCATAACTAGGTTTAGAAGGAAAATCCTCACTATAGAGTCCTGAATGGCCAGTTCAAAACTCTATTCGGAGTCATTTCTTTCTTTCCGCTCATAATCTCTAAACTCTTTTGCTGTTTCAAAAGGAAGAATGTACCAGTCATTACTTTAGGTCGTCACGTGAAAATAAAAGAATAAAATACGGTCGATAAACTCTTTTACAAATAAAGTTGCTAATGCTTTCTTTTCAAATAACAAGATTGATCATAAATACATTCATCATTTAAAGCTGTCCAAAATATGGGAGTTTTACAAAATACATAGTGTCATCCAGAACAAAGGTGTCCACAGTGGTGGCTTCAGCCACATGTATACAATCATCAAATTCCTATACAACAGGTCTACCCATACAAAAACAAAAGAGTAAACCTAACAGTCAGTCCTAGATACACCCACCCTCAAAAAGTATATAAAACTAGTCCATGGAACTGTCCACTATGATGAAGAGCCTCCACTGGTCGCCATCTCTCTCGGGCCACTATCCTCCGTAGAGTCTGCCTCAGATGCCGACATGACTTCCTCGGGAGAAAGTCAAGAGCATCCCCAGCAGGCTCGAGGGGTAGCTCCTCAAGATCCTCCTCAGGGTCTTCCTCGGACGACGTTACCTCAATCACTTGGACTGGCTCCACTAGACGGTATGGTGTAGGCGTGGGTAGTATCCACTCCACAGTACGCTGAAGTGTGCGCACGGGTTCATCTGGATGCACCAAAGAAGTAGCCGTGAATCGAATCGTGCCTCGAAATCGGCACCTCGTGTTGCCTTCGAGGGTCTCCCAAGCTCCCTCTAGGCACTCCATCTCTACTCGATCATGGATTTGCTGTGCCGCCATCACGATCTATAAGAAAGAAAAGAAAGGGGTAGACTCTTTCACAAGAATCTAACTATGCCGCCGCACAATGCGTCTCATAACCACTACATGCAAGTAAAAAGGGGTATCTTTAGGCTTTTCATCTCTGGTAATCGATTACACAGCCTTGGTAATCGATTACCAGAGGCCAAACTCGAATTACACAGCTTCAGGACATAAAAACCTGAAAAAGGCACTGTGTAATCGATTACACATACCTGGTAATCGATTACCAGTGACCCATTCCTCTGTGTAATCGATTACACGGACTGGTAATCGATTACCAGAGGCCTCTACAACCTGCTGCCTTCAATTCTAAGCCTGGTAATCGATTACACCCCCTTGGTAATCGATTACCAGAAGCCCTCATGGCTTCCTGACCTCGTTTTCAAGCCTGGTAATCGATTACACCCCCTTGGTAATCGATTACCAGAGACCATCTTAGCCTCCTGTCTTCATTTTTAAGCCTTGTAATCGATTACCCACCCTTGGTAATCGATTACCAGAGGCCATAACCCATATATCACACAAGATTCACAGCTGGCCAGCCACCACAAGCCTCCTTGCTTTGTGGTCTTTGTTCCTTTTATCTGTTGACTGCCAGGAGCTCGCCTGTTTAGGTACATCACAGGTTCTCACTGACTGACTATGCCCGGGTTGGGTCGGGATTGGTCAAGCTTGGTTTTGGGCAATAGCACCCCACCTGACGTCCCCAAGGTCTCCTGACCCCCGCGACATATCTCCAGGTACCACTCTGTGGTCAATGAATAAAAGCAGGAAGTTTCACCCTTCTACACTTCCTCATCTCAAGCTTGTAGGATTATGGGATACCCATCACATGTGGTACTAGGTGGCGGTCGGGCGATGGTGCACAACAAGTTTTCCACATCCACAAATCACGCATAAACCCACCATCCCCTGTTGCCCACCTCCAACTGAGCTCACGTACTCCCACGTAGCCCATATCCTCGTTTCTCTCAACCCCGAGTCCCCATCAATCCTCCCAAGCTTCCCCCAAAATCCAAGTAATACAACATTCAAACAGCACAAACTATCACAGCCAAGCAAAACAGGGCAAAGGCAGAAAACTCTGCCCAAAACACCAACCAAAATCACAGCTTTTCTCACTTAAAGACCCCAGTAACATTTCCTTCGTTCCAATTCGTTAACCGTTGGATCGACTCGAAAATTTTACTGGAAGTCTCTAGTACATAAACCTACATTTTGACCGTTGGGATCTACTAGCAAACATCCAGAACTCATTCTGCACTACTCTTTCCACAACCAGCAAAACATAGCATTTTTCTGCACTTATGCAAAATTCTGCTGCACAATTTCACAGCAAAATTCTGCATAAAGTGCAGATTTCGAAAACCACACTTCCTCTCATCCAATCTTGCCCAAATCAAATCCTACAAGTCCTAAATCATGTATCAATCATGTCTAAACCAAAGTCAAGCTTCAAACCACAGCAACACAAGATCTAGGTGTCCAAAACCCCTCAATTTAATGGATTTTCTAGGTTTGAAAAGTGAAATTAAGAATGAGGTAAATTTGAAGCAAACTCTCACCTCACACAAGTCTATAACATCAATTTAAACTTGTTCAAACTGAATTTACGCTTAAAATTTCACCGAATCAAAATTTGACTCCTCAACACCCAAATTTTACCCTAGAAATGGCTCTTTGTTCACTTGGTCATTTGTTTTTCTCTCTAGCTCAGCCTAAACTTTCTCATAAGTCCTAAATGGCATTTCAAGCTAGGATTAACTCATTTTAACCTCCATTTACCACAGAATCCAGATTTAACCTTCCAACTCTCAAAGCCTCACTCTTTTTCCACTCGTAACAACATATTCTCACCTTCTAACCCTAGGTTAACTCCACCCTTCATCTCTAACAATTTTCCATAAGCAATTTCAGCACATAAACATCACAAGCATCATCATAAAAACCCTAAAACTGAATGGGTAAGCTTAACTCATCCAAACATGGCAAGTTCAACATGCTTTCAACAAATTCCTTCACAAATAATCATCATGAAGCAGAAAACTAGCAAAACTACCCATCATATCTCCCAAAACCCCATACCCATGAAAATCAAGAGAGAAATAAGTCTACCCAAACCTGAAATTTTGAAGTCCCACACGTAGAGATGCGCTTCACGGCTCCAAAAATGCCCTCCTTTCGCGATTTGGAGCAGAAATGATGGCCAAAGGTTGGAGCTTTGTTTGGAGCTTCAATGGAGAATGAAGGAGGAAAGAATGGCAACGTGAGGGAGAGAGGAAAAGGCTTCTGAAAAATGTGGGGCTGAGTGAGGAGAGAGAGGGTTGCTTTTTAATTTTAAAATGGCTTTTTCCTCCTTTCTTATTATTTTATTATAAACTATGCCACATGTCTCCATTTGAGGGGAGCAAAAAGGGCCCACTTTCTCTTTTGATTGTGACCCATACTCAGCCACAAAAAGTGAGAAAAATCTGACCTTTGAAACGTTAAAATCCTGCCTCGGTTTGCATGCCGTTTCTCTGGTTCCAGTTCCTCGCATTTCTTTGTGTTCGTCGGGGCCAGTTTTTGAAAGTAAGCAATATATATATCAAAACGCTCAGAATAAAACCCCGAGCGTGGTTCAGAGGTTGGTTTCGTTAAATTCTAAGTCGCACGCAAAACGATGATTTTTTTTAGACTAATTAATTAAGAATTAACCCATAACCTCCCAGTTATGGCTTTCTCTTCCTTAATTAGCCTAACCCGTGTATCTTGCCCCCACTATTCCTACTTCTACCAAGAACATATATGCCTCTACACTGAATAATACATATATATATAATCATTCAAAATACATCGTTTTCAAAAATTTCGAGTAGAGATTTCCAGGGTGTCACAGTGCTGAAGCTTCGAAATCCAAAGATCTAATCCAAGGTAGATGTTTCATAAATGGAATTCCTTTGCTTGTGTTGTTTGATTCTGGTGCCATCCATTCCTTTATATCCTGTTTGTGTGTAGAAAAACTTAAGCTTTCTGTGTCTTCTCTAAATAAAGATCTAGTAGTAGAGACCCCTACTATTGGTTCTGTGTTAACTTCTGATGTGTGTTTGAATTGTCCTGTGGAGATTTCTGGTAGAATATTCTTAATTGATTTGATTTGTTTTCCTTTGAGTCAGATTGATGTTATTCTTGGTATGGACTGGTTATCTTCCAACCATGTCTTGTTGAACTGTTTTGATAAAAGTGTGGTGTTTGATGATTTTGGAGTGAGTAAGGATATGATGTTTATCTCTACCAAGTTGTGACATCTTTAAAGGAAGATGCTTAAGTATACATGATCTTGTCTAGCCTGGAAATAGAGACAAAGGTTTCTATGTGTGACCTCCCTGTTGTCAGAGAGTTTCCTGAAGTGTTTCTTGAGGATATATTCAGTCTACCACCTGAGAGAGATAAAGTTTTCTATAGACTTAGTACCTAGTGCTGGACCCATATCCATAGCTCCTTATAGGATGTCTCCTATAGAGTTAACTGAGCTTAAGAAACAGTTAGATGAGTTGTTGGATAAACAGTTTGTTAGGCCTAGTGTATCTCCGTGGGGAGCCCTAGTATTGCTAGTGAAGAAGAAAGATGGAAACATGAGGTTGTGTGTGGATTACCTCCAGTTGAATTAGGTAACGATTAAGAATAAGTATCCTTTGCCTAGAATAGATGACCTTATGGACCAGCTGGTAGGAGCTTGTGTGTTTAGCAAGATAGACCATAGGTCGGGTTATCATCAGATCCGAGTGAAGTCTGAGGATATACCAAAGACTGCTTTTAGGACCCGTTATCGTCACTATGAGTATCTGGTCATGCCCTTTGGTGTGACTAATGCTCTAGGAGTGTTTATGGACTACATGAATAGAGTTTTTCACCCTTACCTTAATAGTTTTGTGGTAGTATTTATAGATGATATTTTGGTATACTCCAAGACTAGAGAGGAACATGAAGAACATTTGAGGATTGTGTTGCATACTCTTAAGGACCGACAACTCTTTGCTAAGTTGTCCAAGTGTGATTTTTGGTTAGAGAAAGTTAGTTTCCAAGGACATGTGATATCTCAAGGGGGTATAGCTGTAGATCCATCTAAGATAGAAGTTGTTCTTGAGTGGGAGAGTCCTAAGTCTGTTTTTGAGATTAAGAGTTTTCTGAGCTTAGTAGGATACTATCGGAGATTCATAGAAGGTTGCTCTAAGTTGGCTCTACCTTTGACTAAACTGACTCGCAAAGGTTAAGCTTTTGTGTGGGATACCCAGTGTGAGCATAGTTTCCAAACCCTTAAGGAAAGATTGACAACCGCTCCAGTGCTAGTTTTGCCTAACCCGAGAGAACCATTTGAGGTGTATTGTGATGCATCAAAGATGGGTTTAGGCGGAGTGTTGATGCAGAATGGCCAAGTAGTGGCCTATGCTTCTAGACAGCTTAAGACTCATGAGAGGAATTATCCCACCCATGATCTAGAGTTGGCTGCTGTAGTTTTTGCCCTTAAAATTTGGAGGCATTATCTGTTTGGCTCTAAGTTCGAGGTGTTTAGTGATCATAAGAGCCTTAAATATTTGTTTAGTTAGAAGGAGTTGAACATGAGACAAAGGAGATGGTTAGAGTTTCTTAAGGAAATCTCTACACATGTCTGTCTTGATGGTTAGAGAGATGGATCTCCTGGAACAGTTTAGAGATATTAGTCTTGCTTGTGAGGTTACTCCAAATAGTGTGAGGTTAGGAACTTTTAGGATCACTAGTGAATTACTAGGTGATATCAAGAAAGGTCAGAAGATTGATCCTTTTCTAAGGACTCAGTTAGAGGCTATAGAGTCAGGAAGGGACAATAGTTTCAAGGTTGGATCAGATGGAGTTTTGAGACTTCAAGATAGGATTTGTGTTCCCAATGTGCCTGAACTTAGGAAGATGATCTTAGAGGAAGGACATAGGAGTAATTTGAGCATCCATCCTGGTGCTACCAAGACGTGTCAGGATTTAAAGATGATGTTTTGGTGGCCCAACATAAAGAGAGAGGTTAGTGAGTTTGTCTATGCGTGCCTAGTTTGTCAGAAGGCTAAGATAGAACATCAGAGACCTTCAGGGAAGTTACAACCTTTAGAGATACCCCAGTGGAAGTGGGATAGTATTTCCATGGATTTTGTGGTAAGACTACCTAGAACCCCTAGAGGTTTAGATTCTATCTGAGTTATTGTTGACAGATTGACTAAGTCTGCTCACTTCATTCCCATCAATATCATATTTTCCTTGGAGAAGTTGACCACCTTGTATATAAGTGAGATTGTTAGATTACATGGTGTGCCATCTAACATAGTATCAGATAGAGATCCTAGATTTACCTCTAGATTTTGGGAGAGCTTGAACAGAGCATTGGAAACCAAGCTTAGACTGAGTTCAGCCTACCATCCTCAGACTGATGGCCAAACTGAACGGACCATTCAGTCATTGGAGGACCTTTTAAGAGCGTGTGTCTTAGAGCAGAAGGGAAGCTGGGAGAGTTTTCTTCCATTGATAGAGTTCACTTATAATAACAGTTTTCACTCTACCATTGGCATGGCTCCCTATGAAGCTTTGTATGGTAGAAGGTGTTGGACACCCCTATGTTGGTTAGAGCCCGGAGAAGGCCTCACCTTAGGACCAGAAGTGGTACAACAAACCACTGAGAAAGTTAAGTTAATCAGGAAAGGATGAGAACTGCTCAGAGTAGGTAGAAAAGTTATCATGATAAGAGGAGGAAAGATCTGGAATTCGAGGTTGGTGATCATGTATTCTTGAGAGTCACTCCGTGGACTGGGGTTGGTCGAGCATTGAAATCCCAAAAACTCACACCTCACTTTATTGGTCCTTTCCAAATTCTTAAGAGAGTTGGCCCTGTGGCATACCAAATTGCATTACCCCTGTCTCTTTCTAATCTTCACAATGTCTTTCATGTGTCTCAACTCCGTAAGTATATCCATGAACCATCCCATGTGATTGAATTGGATAATGTACAAATGAAGAAGAATTTGACATATGAAACATTGCCTTTGACGATCGAGGATAGGCGAACAAAACACCTAAAAGGGAAAGAGATTTCGTTGGTCAAGGTGATCTGGGGAGGTGCATCAAGAGAAGATGCCACGTGGGAATTTGAAAGTCAGATGCGAGAAGCTCACCCATCCTTGTTTGAGTAAGGTAAATTTCGAGGACGAAATTTCTAAAAGGGTGGGAGAGTTGTAACACCCTGATATATATATATATATATATATATATATATATATATATATTATTAGTAATTATGTTTGATGTTTGATTATATTTGTTGTGTTATTTGATCCGTAATTATTTTTAAGGAGGTTAATTTAGTTAATAGAGGGTGTGGGTAGATAAGGATCTTGCTTCTCAAAGAAGCCTCTTGAGAAAGCTTCTCAAAGAAACCACGAGGAAGTTTCTTGAGGAAGCCTCTTAATGAAGCTTCTTGAGGAAGCTACATGAGCTGCCTCGGTAAAAACGCTGCCCAGCCTTCGTTAACCGTTGGATCTTCTAAAAATGTGGTCTATAGCTTCACAAGACATTTTCCCACGATCTGACCGTTGGGATCTTCGAGAAGATGTTAGGAGTTTGCGCGACGTTTCTGTGTCCAAGACCATTTCTCACTTGAGCATTTTTAGCCTTTGCTTCCGTGTAGCTTAGGAAAAACACCATTTCTTCTTCTTTCTTTCTTTCAAAGTCATTTCTAACGTCCCAAGCACTTTCTCCATCACCCACAGCCACCGTTAGCCACCACAAACCGACGTTGTTCTCTATTGTAACCCTACACTAAGAGGAACCCTTCGATCGAAGCGGAATCTTCCAACTTGGCTCGCGGTTTCGGTAGAGAATGAAACCCTGGTTAGTTTGACCTTTCGTTTTCCTTCGAGGTAACCATGGTTCTACGCTATTTCTTGTTAGTTTCAGCTTGTCTTTGTATCTTTTTTGACTTTGGAACCATCATTGCATGTTTTACGTTTCCTTTGAAAAACCCTAGAGAAAGAGACTTTGTAAACGTTATCTTTTCATGAAATGCTTGTTATTTTTGTAACCTACACTGAACCCCAGTCACATTGGCGTGATCGGAATTTCCAAATGATATCCCTTTGTAAAACCTGAAATGCTCTCAGCTCTTTCATGAAGTAACGTGGGTGTTTGACCCAGAGCATTGATGTTAGCTTTGTTTTCTAAAATTCATATTAAGCCTCCTTCATTTTGGCATGGTAGAGGCTTGCGTGGAATCGGTGAGCAAGGATGAAAAGGAATCTTCAAGTGATGCGACAAGGAACCCACGGGGTAGCTCACAATAGGTGAGGGGATTTTATTATAAAATTTACCGTTTTAACACCATAGTTAGGGTTAGGGAACCTAGTTATGAGGATATCTGCCTGTCCCTGTTGCATGCTGATTTTTCTTTCAAGAAAATTATGTTTTTAACTAATGGGATGCGATAAAATTGTTATTGATATGGATGCTGGTTTTTCAGGAGAAATTATGTTTTGACGAATGGGATGCGATATATATATATATATATATATATATATATATATATATATATATATATATGTGTGTGTGTGTGTGTGTGTGTGTGTGTGTGTGTGTGTGTGTGTGTGTGTGTGTGTGTGTGTGTGTGTCCTCAGACATGAAAGATATATATATGTGTGCGAAATGCGATTTGTTATTGATGTTGCTATTGAGGATTTTAATTGATATGTGATGATAATGATGATTATGATGATACTGATTTGAGATGACGTTATTAATAAAGACCATGTCAACATGAATTGTTATTATTGATGAATATGTGAATATAAAATGAGGTTGTTGTTGTTGTTGATAACGTCATTGAGACGAGATGATATTTATGTTGAGAATGACATGGAAATTGAATGTTGATTGATGTTGGAAATGCATTGGCATGTGCATGTTGTGTATGTTCGTGGGGGGCACTTTGCACTGACCTTCCAAGGTCTTTGGCACTAGCTTTTGGCCATGTTCATATGTTGGATATTGTGTATGATCGTGGGGGTCACTGTTCACTGACCTTCCAGGGTCTTTGGCACTAGCTTTTGGCCACGATCATACATCGTATGGAGTGTATGTCATGGGGGGTAGAGTGCACTGACCTTGTCGGATAGCCCAGACGTGGGTAACTAGCATGGTTAGAGAATCTAAGCATTTCTGAGGGGATGCTTAGGCGCTTTGATTGGTCCATGGTCTTTGGCACTTACTTTTAGCCGTGATCATAGCTCATTTGACACAGGAAATAGAGTAACTCTGGCCAAGTGTACTTTGTACTAGGGGGCTTATCACCTGGTAGGGAACACCTTTTGGCTCCCAGGTTGATCACCTATGGGAGGGGGGCTGTTACATGCACACCTGGGTGGTCTTGACAAACTCAACACAGTTCCCTAAGTGAGAGTGTCGTGTGGACACGCTTAGGCTATTTCTTGAGGTTTGGTTGTTGTTGGTACGTACCACATTGCATCTGAGTGTTGAGTCAAGTGCATGCATCATTCTGTGCATTCTTGATTGGGTCCATGGATGGATGATGAGTAATTGTTGGATGTGGATGATGAACATTTGTTGGAAAAAAAAATCTGAAGTCTAATATTCAAATGATCAAAGTTGAAAAAAATGCACACACATGACCTCTATTTATAGCCTAAGTGTCACACAAAATTGGAGGGAAATTTGAATTTCAATTCAAATTTCACTTGAATTTGAAATCGAATTTGTTATGGTTATCCGCACCTTTCGTCAACCAGGGGCAAACGAGCCTGTTGACGCGTAGAGACTAACGTTGTCTTCTGCACCTTTTGTCATCCAGGGACAGCGAGTCAGGTGGCAGGCAGAGATACCTTATGGTCGTTTGCACCTTTCGTCAACCAAGGCGAACGAGTTCGACGGTATCAGGATGATGTTGGTCGTCCGATTCTGATTATTTTCAAAATTTTTGCAGGTCTTTTACCCTCGTCATCTAGAGACATTCAAGCCCGATGACGCACGAGATTCTTCTCTACTGGGCGGGGACAATCAAGTTTGATAGCGTGTGGAAACGTCGTGGTTATCCCATTTTATCGCTTTCAAAAAACTGAAGTTTTGTTGACGCTTCCTTTTCTTTTCTTTCTGAATGACAGGTCCCGCTGGTTGGGATATTGGTCGGCCGAATGATGTTCCGCTTGAACGAAATTAGTGTCTTATCTTTATTTCGCTTTTATCTCCAATAAAAGATAAGTAAAAAGGGGCAACTGTCATACCCTAATTTCTTCTGGGGACCATTGTTTGTTGGCATGCGACTTTCTCTTGACCACCTCAAAATGTTTAACACCCATCGTTGTGGAATCCGTAAAGTTCGGAGATGTTTTGAGAAGAAACCGGTCAAAAACACGAAAACGGGAGTGCATTTAGCAAAGTGGGGTGTGTGTAAATAAACGGTTACACTCTAATTTCATCCAAGGACCATTGTTAGTCGCTTCGGAAGGCTTAACACTCATCACGGTGGAATCCATAAAGTTTCGTGAGATTTCGGAAAGAAAACGGCCAAAAACACAAAAATAGGGGGGGTGAACTTATCAAGATAGGGGTGTAAATAACAATTCGAATCTAGGCCATTCTGGAACATTTTGGAAATTGGGTTGCTTAAGGAGGAAGCAACCGGACAACAAACTCCTCCATGTTGTTGAAAAATGGTTTTCGTGGCTTCCGTAATGCTTCCGTAAAATTTCTGAAAACCTTGGGTAAGCATATTTCACTTAACATTGGTGAAAGGGAAGAGAAAAAAAAGATAAAAATCAAATCTAAAACACTTCTGTAAGGCTTCCGTAACTTTTCCGTAAAGTACGAAAAGGGGGGTGAACTTAGTAATTGGGGTGCGCTTAGAAATCTTCCTCAAGAAGCCTCTAGGCGGCAAGCACCTCTCTTTTTCCCTATAAATAGAGGAGGGGGGCTGTTTCAAAAATATTCATGACCCCTAAGCTATGCATTTCGACTATTTTGGGCAAAAAACACATTTTCGTGAAGAAAAATTGAGTCGAAGTGCTTTCGTAAGCGATTATGTGGAAATTCTTCATCGTTCTTCATCATTCTTCACCGTTCTTCGTTCGTTTTTCAGTCTTCAACCGGTAAGTTCCCGAAATTGAATCTTTCAATTCATTCTATGCACCCTTAGTGGTCCCTACTTGTTTTGTGTATTTTCACTTTAATTTCGCATACTTTCAGTTTTCTTTTCTTTTGCTTTAACGAGCTTTTTACCTTTTATTTAAGCCGTTTTCTCACCTAATAAATGATTAAATGAATTTCAACCGATCATTTGTGTTGTAATCTCGTTTAATCACTTTTAAAACAAAATCTAACCGATCGTTCACGCTGTAACCATGGTTAAACCAAAAAAAGGCAAAATAATAATAAAATAATCAAAATATATTGAAAAATAATAATAAAATAATCAAAAAAATCAATCGGACGTTTTTCTTTGGAAGTTTCCTTGAATGAATTGACTAATAACCAAAGTGAAACTAAGGCTAAAATCAACTCACAAATCAAGCTTTTTCCGCAAAAATCACTAAAGACCGTTTTAAGGTCCAATGCCTTAAACGGTCCTCTTTGCTTTTATCGGTTAACATGGACCGTTCAAAAGCATAAAATCAACATGTGACTTTACCGCTTTTGCAAGAACTACGTAGGTATGAGTTCCTCATCGCAATTGAGGATACGTAGGAGCAAAAGCCCCGCTTTTGTCGACCACCCCAAGAGATCGTTAATGGTCCAACGCCTTAACATTTCTCTCCTTTCAAAAACAAAAGATCGTTAATGGTCCAACGCCTTAACGTTTCTCTCCTTTCAAAATCAAAAGATCGTTTAATGGTCCAACACCTTAAATGACCTTTGTTCGGTTAAAATTGATCTTGCGAAAAAAGATCAAAACAACTTAACCAACGTTTAGTTATGAAAGAACTACGTAGGTCTGATTTCCTCATCGCAATTGAGGATACGTAGGAGCGAGGGAAACACCCTTGTCGACCACAAAAAGATAAAAAAATACAAAATGCATAAAAAGACACTAAAATGTAAAAAAGGGAAAATAAAACAAATCGAAGACATGATATTGCACACT
Organism: Glycine max; assembly: GCF_000004515.6. Lineage (NCBI taxonomy): Eukaryota > Viridiplantae > Streptophyta > Magnoliopsida > Fabales > Fabaceae > Glycine > Glycine max. The sequence goes on along the minus strand of NC_038243.2, from coordinate 34,418,957 downwards.
TGGTTAAAGGCTGTCGTCCCTTGTGACGGACGCGTGGGGTGCTAATACCTTCTCCGTGCGTAAAAACAACTCTCGAACCTTTCACACTTAAAGTTCGTAGACTGCACCTTCTCCGGTTTTTCCGACGTTTTCCTCAAATAAACATTTGTGGCGACTACGCGCATTTTCCTCCCATGGAAGATGCACTCATGAGCCCCACGTCGCCCTCCCGCCGAAGGGTAGGTTGCGACACAGAGTAAAACATTTTATCTTCCTGGCAGACTTTGTGGTAATGGATATCTCTGAAGATACTGACATCCCTGTAATATTGGGAAGGCCATTCATGTTGACCGCAAGCTGCATAGTTGATATGGGGAAGAGGAAGCTGGAGCTAGGTTTTGAAGATTAGAAAATTGATTTTGATTTGTTTGTTGAAGACAAGCCTGCTCCAAAACACAATGTTTGCTTACAGGTAATGGAAGGAGGTCAAGAGGTTCTAAAGGTAGGAACCAAAACATAAGATCACCCAGTGAGGTAAAAGCGCCAAGCTAATGACGTTAAAGATCAGAAAATTGATTTTTGTTTTTTGTTTTATGCATCTAAATCATTTGGAACTTGCTATGTAATCTGTACATAGGAGTATATCAGCCAATCTTTGAATGCTTAACATAAGGGTTTCAATTTCATGGAAAAAGGACTAAAAAATAACTTAAAAAATATTTTCTGAAAAACAGTCCTTTTGCTAAGCACTAGCTTCGCACTAAGCGCATCTCTGTTCATGCGCTAAGCTGCAAGTCTTTAGCGCTTAGCGCCCAACCCTTGCATCTGAGGCTTAGTTGGTCTGCTAAGCTGGCCAAGGTTGAGCTAAGGTAACTTCGATTCGATCTGAGTTTAGCTAAGCTTCAGCCTAATCGCTAAGCGCAACTTATCCGTGGCTAAGCGGGACCTGTTGTCGCCAAGCGTAATTCCTTACGGCCTTAATTGAGGTCCATGACGCTAAGCGCCAGTCATGGCAACTAAGTGAGATTCATTACGACAATGTGAGTGCTAAGCGCATGCTCCTCTGTACTTAAGATGCATCATTTTAGCTAAGCTGGCCAGGGCCAGGCTTAGCGAGAGTTGCAGCTTTTCTAATCTGCAGACCTCGCTAAGCGGACGTACCCTCGTGCTAAGCCGAGTTTCTGTTCAAAAAAACAATCTGATTTTGAATTTGAAACGTCGGCTAAGTGCACGTGTTCACTAAGCGAGCCTGTTTGAGAAACCAAGTGTCTCTCTTGCTCGCTTAGCGCAACGGTCCGCTAAGCGAAAGTATCGAAAAACTGCTTAAGTGAGTGTAATAGTAGTTACACTCACATTTTCTATATTATAGAAACCTCGTCTCTGCATTCTTTCTCTCCAAAAAAATTTACACATTCTGCGTTTGTGCTTTCTTTGTGCATTTTCGACTTTGAAGCATCAATCATACACCATCCAAGTAAGTTCCTTGATTCTCTTTCTCTTTTTCATGTCTTAACTTTAGGGTAGAAGACTTCAACTGTAGCTTTAGATTTTTAGGGTTTTTATGTTTTGTTAGAATTAGTTTAAGATTAGGGCTATGTACGCTTGTATACTGAATTGAGTATGGCACACACATTGCATGTCTGATATGCCTTTTAGAGGCTTGAAAAGTGCGAGAAAACGAGCTGCATTTTCTGGAAAACGCGATGAACTCGCTAAGCGAGCATGTTGCGCTAAGCGAGTTCATCAATACTCATTGTATGTAAGCGTTCTTTGAACAATTGGCTAAGCGCGCTTACTGCGCTAAGCGAGTTCATCCTTTAAGGATGAACACTCATCCTCTTGCTGAACTACCTATGGCTAAGCGAGGCTGAATCGCTAAGCCTAGGTAACTTAACCAATTTTTTTTTTGGTGATAACCGCGCGCTAAGCCGAGTGTTCCTGAGCCAAGCGTAATTGGTTGCGGCATCCGCTGAGCTAAGCGAGCTTCACTCGCTAAGCTCCCAACACATAGTGAAATTTTTTAAGAGTTGGTATCGCTAAGCGCAACCTTCAAAGAGCTTAGCGCAAATCCTTGCGGCACATGTTCCGCTTAGCAGGCGCTTTCCCACTAAGCCAATTATGCAGAATCTAAAATTTTGCAACTTCCGCTAAGCGGCTCCACATGTCGCTAAGCGATAGTGTTTTTTTTACAAAGGCCAGCTAAGTGGACCATGTCTCGCTAAGCGGCCAGTGTCTTTTTCTGTTTTATTTTTTAGTTTTTTAAAATTTTTAATAACTGTGCCCTGATCAAATGTTTGATTACTCATATGAGTTCTTGATTTAATCTCATTTCTCTCCCCCTTTGGCATCAACAAAAATCCAAAGTGCGTAACAAATTTTAAATAATCAAATATAACTAAACATCCATACAACATTCATTGAGAAACTAACAACCAAACCATGAAGCAACAATCATGAAGCAACAATCATAAATAGATTATCTATAAAACTCATATAGTCAAATAACATACTTAATATTTGTTCAAACATACCATGCAAATAAGGAAATAGTAAATTGTTCAAATACCATAATAATAATAAAGATTTATTTTGATAAGTCACTAACATCTATTAGTCCTAATTCTCTTCTAATGTTATAGAAGATATCTTTACTTAGTGGTTTTGTAAAGATGTCTGCAAGTTGATTTTTAGTATCAACAAACTCTAAAACAACATCACCTTTTAAAACATGATCTCTAATAAAATGATGCCTAATTTCTATATGCTTGGTTCTAGAGTGAAGAACTGGATTTTTAGATATGTTTATAGCACTTGTGTTGTCACATTTTATGGGAATGTGATCTAATATTATTCCATAGTCAGATAGTTGTTGCTTCATCCACAAAATTTGTGCACAACAACTACCAGCAGAAATGTATTCTGCTTTTGCTGTTTATAATGCTACACTATTTTGTTTCTTGCTATTCCAAGAAACAAGTGCAGATCCTATGATTAACATGTACCACTAGTACTTTTCCTATCTGTTTTTGATCCAGCAAAATCTGAATCTGAGTATCCTACTAGGTTGCATAAAGAATTCTTAGGGTACCATAATCCTAAACTAACTGTTCCTAATAGATATCTTATGATTCTTTTTACTGCCATTAAATGTGAAAACTTTGGATTTGATTGAAATCTTGCACACATGCATACACTAAACATAATATCTGGCCTACTTGCAGATAAGTAAAGTAGAGATCCAATCATACCTCTGTATTGCTTTGGATCAACAGGTTGACCGGATTCATCTTTGTCAAGATAACAACTTGTATTCATAGGAGTAGCCAAGTGTTTTGAGTTTTCCATTCCAAATCTCTTAATGAGTTCTTTGCAATACTTTGCATGATTGATGAAGATCCCATCATTTGTTTGTTTGATTTGTAGTCCAAGAAAATAATTTAACTCACCCATCATGGACATCTCAAACTCACTTTGCATATCAATAGAAAATTCCTTGCACAAAGATTCATTAGTAGATCCAAAAATTATATCATCAACATAAATTTGTACCAACAAGATATCATTATCCTTCTTTTTTATGAATAAAGAGGTATCTACTTTCCCTCTAGTAAAATTCTTTTCTAATAGGAATTTACTTAATCTTTCATACCAAGCCCTAGGTGCTTGTTTTAAGCCATAAAATGCCTTCTTTAATCTATAGACATGGTCTGGTTTGTGTGAGTCTTCAAACCCAGGAGGTTGTTCCACATATACCTCCTCCTGAATTAGACCATTTAAGAAAGCACTCTTGACATCCATTTGATAAAGTTTAAAATTCATAATAGATGCATATGCTAATAACATTCTAATGGCTTTTAATCTAGCTACAGGTGCAAAAGTTTCTTCATAGTCTATACCTTCTTCTTGGTTATATCCTTTTGCTACAAGTCTAGCTTTATTCCTAATTACTATACCATTTTCATCCAATTTATTTCTAAATACCCACTTAGTTCCTATGATTGGATAATTTGAAGGTTTTTCTACTAATTCCCATACATCATTTCTTTCAAATTGATTTAATTCCTCTTGCATAACTACTATCCAATGGTCATCTATAATAGCTTCCTTAAAGTTTTTCGGTTCTATTAATGAAACAAATGCCATATTATTGCATAAATCTTTAAGAGAGTGTCTAGTTGTTACCCCTTTTGAGATATCACCGATGATGTTGTCAAGAGGGTGATTTCTTGAAGTTTTCCATTCTTTGGGAAGATTACCATTTTCTTGTGTTGTGTCATCTTGATCATCCTTGTCTTCATCATCTCTTTTTCTTTTTAGATTTCTTTCTTCATTTTGCGTATCTTCCAAAGTATTTGCAATATCATCAATAAACTCCTTTCTCGAGGAGGTAATATTAGTTTCATCAAAAGTAACATGTATTGATTCCTCAATTGTCATGGTTCTGTTGTTGTATATTCTAAATGCTTTACTATGTAAGGAATACCCAAGGAAGATACCCTCATCTGCCTTGGCATCAAACTTTCCTAGGCTTTCTTTACCATTGTTTAGAACAAAACATTTACATCCAAAAACATGTAAATGAGCAATATTTGGTTTTCTGTTATTAAAAAGTTCATATGGGGTTTTCTTAAGAATGGGTCTGATTAAGGCTCTGTTCATAATATAACATGCGGTGTTAACAGCTTCTACCCAAAAGTATTTTGGAAGTGGTGTGTCATTTAAAAGAGTTTTAGCAATTTCTTCTAGGGCTCTATTTTTCCTTTCTACTACTCCATTTTGTTGGGGTGTCCTAGGGGCAAAAAAGTTGTGTTCTATGCCATATTCATCACAAAACATTTCAAAATCATTGTTTTCAAATTCACCTCCACGATCACTTCTAATGGAGATAATTTTGAGATTCTTTTTGTTTTGAATGACTTTGGCAAGTCTTCTAAATGCATGAAATGCATCATTTTTATGAGTAAGAAATAAAGTCCAAGTATACCTAGAATAGTCATCAACAATTACTAATGCATAGTAACTTCCACCAAAACTCATGACCCTAGATGGTCCAAACAGATCCATGTGTAATAATTGCAATGGTTGAGTGATGGAAACAATATTTTTAGATTTAAAAGATACTTTTGTTTGCTTACCTTTTTGGCATGCATCACATAACTTATCTTTTTCAAATTTTAATTTAGGCAAACCAATAACTAGATCTTTTGAAATTAATCTATTTAGATGATCCATGTTAATATGAGCAATTCTCTTATGCCATAACCATGGATCACAATCTTTACTTAAAAAGCATCTATCATTTTCAGATTTTTGTTTTAAATCAATCATGTAAACATTATTTTCTCTAAAACCTATATGTTCAATATCTTTGTCATGCTCATGCTTGATAACACATTTTTCAGAATCAAAAGATACTTTATATCCTTTATCACATAATTGACTAAAACTTAATAAGCTATGCTTCAAACCTTCTACAAGCAACACATTTTCAATAGGAGTAGAAGAACTCGTACCTATTTTATCGACTCCAATAATTTTGCCTTTGTTGTTGTCGCCATATGTAACGTGTCCACTTTTCTTGGGGGAAATGGTTGTGAATTTGGATACATCTCCCGTCATGTGCTTGGAACATCCACTGTCTATGTACCAGTTCTTCCTTACAGAATCTTCTTTGTTATTCTCATCAGATTTTGTCATGAGACACGAGTTGACTTGGTCTTCATCATGATCTTGGAATAACCTGTTCCTGAAAATACTTTTAAAAGACAAAGAATCTAAAGAGGCCATTAATCTTGAAGTTGTTAAACTTTCTACAAGAAACCTGCTCTGATACCACTTGTTGGATCAAGTGGCCTCAGAATAATTAAGAAGGGGGGTTGAATTAATTATTCCTAAACCTTTACTAATTAAAAAATTATTCTTCTAAGGCTTTTACTTATGTTGTTAAGAGAATATGGAGTAGAAGAGAAACTTAATAGAAAGTAAAAGCGGAAATTAAATGCACAACGGAAAGTAAAAGAGTAGGGAAGAAGGAAACAAACACACAAGAGTTTTTATACTGGTTCGGCAACAACCCGTGCCTACATCCAGTCCCCAAGCGACCTGCGGTCCTTGAAATTTCTTTCAACCTTGTAAAAATCCTTTTACAAGAAAAGATCCACAAGGGATGTACCCTTCCTTGTTCTCTTTGAAACCCTAGTGGATGTACCCTCCACTAGAACTGATCCACAAGAGATGTACCCTCTCTTGTTCTCAGTCAAACCCAAGTAGATGTACCCTCTACTTGTACCACAAAGGATGTACCCTCCAATGTGTTAAGACAAAGATCTCAGACTGTTAAGCCTTTGATACTTTGTGAATGGGGATACAAAAGAATTCTCAGGCAGTTAGTCCTTTGAACACTTTTGTACAAGGGAATGGGAAGAATCAAAAGAATTCTCAGACTGTGTCGTTTTGAATTCTTTGACAAGGGAGAAGGGAGACACAAAAGAATTCAGGCGGTTAGTCTTTTGTTCTTTTGGAAAAGGGAGAAGAGAGACACAAAAAGAATTCAGGCAGTTAGTCCTTGGCGAATTCTTTTTGGCAAAGGGAGAAGAGAATGAAAAGATGAATAGCACAAGTTTTCAAGGTTTGGAAAACCAGAAAACTTCAGAAAGCTTTTGGTACAAAGAAGAAGAAGAAGTTTAAAGAGATTCAAGGCTTGTAAAGGATTGTATGAAATAAGTGTTCAAGATTATTGAAATGCAAAACAAAGCCTTGCTTTTATAGACTCTTCATGTCTAGTCAAGACAACCATTTAGAAAAGTTATAACTTTTAGAAAAACTTAAAACCAATTTGAAAAAGTCAAAAACCTTTTGAAGAGTTACATCTTTTGATTTATTCAGAAACAGTCACTGATAATCGATTACCAAATCAGTGTAATCGATTATACAAGGCTTTTATGTGAAAGGATGTGACTTTTCACATTTGAATTTGATTTTCAACGTTCAAAGGCACTGGTAATCGATTGCGAAAACATTGTAATCGATTACAGCTTTTTGAAATTAATTAGAACGTTGTATATTCAATTTGAAAATTTTTTCAAAATAATTTTGCTACTGGTAATCGATTACAGAAATCTGGTAATCGATTACCAGAGAGTAAAAACTCTTTGGTAAACATGCTTTGAGAAAAATCATGTGCTACTCAATTTTTGAGAAAAACTTTTCATACTTATCTTGATTAAGCCTTCTCTTGATTCTTGAATCTTGAGTCTTGAATCTTGATCTTGATTCTTGAGATCTTGAACCTTGAATCTTGATTCTTGACTCTAAACTTTCTTCTTGAGTTGTTCTTTGATTGATCATTGAGCTTTTTGTCATCTCCTTTGTCATCATCTTTTGTTATCATTTTTATCATCAAAACACCATTGAATCACCTTTGATTCACCATGAAGCTTTGCTTCTACAACACAATACCACGACCTCACACTCATGTTTCAAACACGTTTAACACATTGCACTACAATTTAACACTGGTTTCTAACTAGGAACCTACACTTTCTCTTTAACACTGCGCATAAACATTGGTCTGGTTATTGTATAATTCATAGCTCACAATATAATTAATGTAACATCAAGTGTTAAACACATCCACTTATTCACAATCAAATATCATGCCCACACTTTAACATCTCATAACGTCACATCAACCATCTCATAACATTCCTAATTATATTCATAAGGAACAACATACACATGTTCATCAAATTTAACCATAATATTCTCAAACTCCAACACTTAAATTTTTTTGGAATTATACTATAACAACTTTACAATATTATTTACATAAAATATTAATATAAACAAATATATAACTACTTCAATATATATAAACTAGCATACATCATATTGGATCACGAATTTCAAAGTAAGCTTTCAATGCACAAATTCTAAATAATTATATTAACACTTTGGTCAATTTCAATTATGATATTAATTTTTAAATTATATATAAAAAACCTAAAAAGCAAGAAAAGGAAAATACAAAATCAATATCTCACTCTAAATTTCTCCTTACTTTATTTCATCAATTCATGCTAATTAGAAAAATGTTCAATTTATAAGGTTCACACTTGATATAATAGCATATCAATTTCACAACAATTGATTTGTCAAACATATATAATTCACAATTATAATTATAAGGATAAAATAAAAAATGACAGAAACACCCAAAAATTCATTTCAATTGATACTCTAAGGATCCCTACACATGTTCTCACTAATCCCCAATTGTGAATAACTCATCCCTTACCTCTAAGCGGGCTCATGTGTCTTCCGATAGCGATAGCAGCATCTCTAGCGGTTCCATAAGATTCCTCCAGTTTTTTCTCCGACTGCTCCGATAGAGTTCTCAAACGTCAGAGAGACAGAGAAAGGATTGAAGCCTCCATTTGTACTATATTCATGTGATTCCTTTTTCTACCTCCACGAACATTATCTAAACAATACCAACGGTGAAAGCATGCGAAATTTAATTTCGAAAAACATATCCAAATTTTACGACAATCCAACGGTTAACAAAACCGGGATCGTAGTTTTACCAAGAAAGCTCTGGGTTTCTGCGGGAAAGAAAAAGGCTACAATGTGAAGAATATTTCTATCAGCTCAGAGATTATATCCATAATTCCCAACGGTGACAATGCTAGGAATTGGGTTGCGAACATTCTATTTAAATTTCACGACGATCCAATGGTGAATGAGTCCGAGATCGGGATTTTTCTGAGACAGGTTTGGTAGCCTGTGGGAAAAAAAGAGGGTTTTGGAAGAAGAGAGAAAAAAATGAAATTGAGAGGCAGAGGAGGCTGAGGAGTCAGTCTGAAAACTGACCTTACATTTTACTATTTATAGCTAGGGGTATTCACGAACTATTATTTACTCTATTTATTTATTATTATTATTTTATAAAAAAAACTCTATTTTATTCTCCATCAAATGAATAATAAAATACCCTTTTTATTTTCTCTCAAACCATTATTTTATTATAACTATTTTTCTTTATTTATTTAATTATAAAACATCATTATTCTCTTAAATTTTATTGACGAAAAAAATGGGATGTTACACCTTGACATTGATGTTGTTAAAACTATAGGAGGTGCAAAAAAATCTGCCAAATAGTTGTCTCAATCAACTGAACCCAACTTCGGTAATTTTTTTTATTCTGGATATCATTCTATTGATAACATGAAAATGCTAAACTTGCAAACTTTAAACATGTAAATTTTCTTTGGGCAGTGTTTTTTTTCCTCGGAATTTGATGAACCATGTTGAGACTCCACTGTTTCTGGTCAATGCAACTTATGATGCATGGCAGGTAATATTAATGAAATCATCCAATTAAATTTTAACTAATCATTCAGTACTTACAAATCATCCAATTAGCTTCTCAAAAACCAAACTCGCTGGAACATGCAAGTTCTAAGCTATGTAGTTTAGTTTTGTGCTCGTGTTTTGATCTATATCCATAAAATTAAATATCTCTTCCCAAGAGTTAGCCGAATCCCCCACAAGATTAGGAGAAACTAAAAAAAATGACCTCCATAACTTTCAAGATTCTCAAGATCCCTACTCCTAGTTATCGATTCAACAAAGCCTAGAAGCCTTAGAAGAATCTGATGAAACTAGAATAGAATCTGATGAATCTAAGGAACAATTTGAAGAATCTTTGACAGAAGCAGAAAAATCTTATTCTGATAAGGAAGAAGAGGTCATATACATGGACATCTCAAACATTTTGATGGCTCGCTCCACAGAAGAACCATTCTATGATTCTCCTATAGAAGAAAAAGAACCAGTGATCTCAAAGGGTTCATCCTCCAAGCCGAATGCAGGACCTTGGTTCACCCTTGATGATACTCCACCAAGAGGATGGAGGAAAAAACTTATTTGTGATGGGAGCATGGCTTGATACAAAATTCATGAAAGATGCAGATCCTTACAAAGTAATTGAAGAATTTTGTTGTCGGATGACGGGAACATTGAAGGAATGGTATCATAATCTAGGAGCTGTGCGTCAAAACCAGTTCCATGAATTGGGATCTACTGCAGCTGTTCTAGGAACTCTCCATCAAGAATTTATCGGAGAAGGAAAAATCATTGAAAAAAGATCAGGCAAGAATTCTTTGAGATGAGGTGTTGTTCCTTAAAAATAAAAGATTTGGACAGACACTTCCAAATAATGAATAAAAGATTTTATCTTCTCAATGGTCTCAATGATCATAGCCTGAAGAATACATATGTAACTTCATTACCAGAAGAAATGCAACCGGAATTGAACAAGATGGTAGCAGCCGCCCAAATGGATTTTTCTACCATGTCTATGGGACAAATCCATCAATTCACTCTAGAAGTCGTTGACAAATTATGTAGACAACACCAGTATTTCTCAGATATCATGAACAAAAAAGCCAAGTATAGCAGAGCATGTAAAAAGCCTTACTTGGAGATCAAATGCAGAGAGAAGACTTGCCATTGCTCACCAAAGAAAAAGAAAGCCTTACAAGCTGACACCAAGAGGAGAAGAAGGCCATTGAAGTTTTTCAGGAGAAGCCAGAGGAAAGGAAAATCCAGGGGACAAAGGTGTTTCATCTGCAACCAGACAGGACATTTTGCAAAAAATTGTCCTAAGAAGTCGCAAAAAGCCATTAGACTAATCTCTCATCTTCAAATCGGTGAATATGATGATATAGAATCTTTGTACTCTGAACAGAGCGAACTAGATGATGAAACTGAATTTGCCTTAAATCAGACTGATTCTTCTGACGAAGAATCTCCAGCTCCTCCAATCCCCATCTTCTCCATTCAAGAACAATCTATCAGGCCGGCGATTCCTCAACCATGTGTTGAAATTCAAGTGTTGAAAACAAAGTTTGAAAAACCTATCAAGGTTATTGCTTTTATAGACACTGGAGCTCAAAGGATGATGATGGATCCAGATATTCTTCCACAAGAATATTGGAAAAATGAAGTGGCCTATTTTGTAGCAGTTGATGGGAAAGTTTTAGAACTGACTTAGTAACACATGCTCCTATAGGCATCAAGTTTTTCCTTGACTGTATCATCTGGACCAAGGTTATTGGAAGCAGATTTCCTGATAGAGACCTCCTCATAGGAATGGATGTGTATACTGCTGCCAATAAACTCCAAATACATTCTACCAGGATCAAGTTCAAAAGAGAATTCAAGCCTTTTTTTAGAGGTTACAAGGCTCATCTCTTTAGCAGAAAATTTGGAGAGTTTAAACAAAAAATTTCCTCCTTGTGTGGACAATCATGAAGATTTCAACCATCCATATCCTTTATGGAAAAACAAAGAATACTTTGTTGATCTACCATTCAGGTTAAATGAAGATATCAATCCAACAAAAGCAACCCATCCAGGGATGACACCTTTAGATCTTGAAGCAGCCAGACAAGAATGCCAAGATCTGCTAAGGCAAGGATTGATTGAGCTAACTCAATCAAACTGGGCATGCCAAGCTTTTTATGTAGAAAAAAGAGCTGAAAAATTAAGGGGAAAGAAAAGGTTAGTCATTGACTATAAGCCTCTCAATCATTTTCTTAAAGATAATAAGTTTCCAATCCCAAAGGCTTCATCTCTCCCCACCTTGATCAGAGAATCAAAATTATTTTCAAAGTTTGATTTAAAATAAGGGTTTTGGCAACTTGGCCTAAAACCATAAGACCGATATAAAACAACTTTCTATATTCCAAATGCTCAGTATCAATGGACAGTCCTACCTTTTGGTCTAAAAGTAGCACCCTTTCTTTTCCAGAAATCCATGACCAAAATTTTTGAACTTATTCTAGAAAACACTCTTGTCTACATAGATGACATTCTCCTTTTTTCAAAAGATATTGCCTCTCATAAAAAATTACTGAATCAATTCTTTGAGATAGCCAACCGGCATGCGATCATGCTCTTAGAAAAAAAGATCCAATTTGCTCAATCCCAGATTGATTTCTTAGGGATGCATTTTACCCAGGGTACCTACCAGCCTCGGCCTCATATAGCTCAAGAGCTGTTAAATTTTCCTGATGAAAATCTCACAGTCAAACAGATCCAACAATTCTTGGGAATTGTAAATTATATAAGAGATTTTATCCCCAGAGCAGCCCAATATACTAGTTCATTATCCAAACTTTTGAAGAAGAATTCTTCTCCATGGTCGAAGGAGCAGACGATAGCGATCAAAGAACTCAAGAAGATTGCCCAAAATTCCCCAGCCTTAAAGATTCCTGGGACAGGCCAAAGAATATTACAAACTGATGCAAGTGATCATTATTGGGGAGCTATCATGATAGAACAAGAAGGAGAGAAGAACTATTACTATGGTCATGCCAGTGGATAATTCAAGGAAGCTGAGAAACACTATCACACCACATTCAAAGAGGCCTTGGCGGTAAAAAATGGAATCAAGAAATTTGATTTTCATTTGAAAAGACATCAGTTTCAAGATCACATGGACAATTCATCATTTCCAAAAATTTTGGAATTTAAAAAAAAGATGCCACCAGATCCCCAAATCTTAAGGCTCAAGGATTGGTTCTCCAAGTATGATTTTTCGGTAAAACATGTAAAAGGAAAAAATAATTTGATTCCTGATTTCTTATCCAAACCAAACAACAAGACCGTTAAGGTGATAACTTCCACTCACTCCTTCCCATTGATATTCATGGCAAAACCATTATCTGAAACAGCCAAAACTATTAAGGTTTTCCCTCCAGGATTAGTTACTCATACTCCTGCACAAATCCTCGAATATGCTAAGTCTCTTTACTTCCATTTCCTGCATGAAACCATGAGATTCAAACACACTCCAACATAAATATTTGACCCTGAGATACCCTTTGGAGGTATATTTGAATTGTTCCGTGAGATTGGGTGGGATTTGTGTGAACCAACCATATGGGCCATTTGGTGTAATACAGTACAATAGTCAATCCCCATCGCCATAAAATCTTTGATGACATACAACATGCTGAAAGATCCATATAAAGATGAATATCTTTTATGGACAATGTTAGAGTGGTTTTCTCCTTTAGCATGGTGGCGTATGAAGCTGAAACAAATTCTAGACATTGAGAGACAAAGAGGAATCTCAGAAGATCACATAGAGAGAAATTAGTTTCTATTATGATTATTCACCGTCCATACTTGATGGGACAAGGACAACTCTGGTCTAGAAATGAAGCTCAAATTTGGGGAAGCTTTGAAGCATATCCCTTGGAAGAAAGTTATCGCTATTAGCTAGTAAGACATCTCTGTGAAGTCAACAATTACTCATACAGACCTGTAGATCCAAATCTGCCAAGTTCATCTCAAAGGCCAAAGGATAGTTATCCTACTGATAGGATAATACTCCAGAATACTGATGATGGTCAAATCCGAACAGAGATTTATGTTCCAAAACCCGAGTTTCAAAAAGTGGAAGATTTGGTTGATGATCATTCTGCATTAGAACAAGACTGGGAAGACTATAATGCTCAATTGATGGAAGAATTGTTACACAAAAAGAGATATCCTTATCACCACCCAGTGTACGGAAGTCTCGCCAGATCAAAAGTACAACATTACAACTTGTCATTATCCACCAGATTAGACTACAGGTCAGACTAGTGATTGCTGAAGAAAACTTATAAAGGGTTTTGCTGTAAAGAGAGTAATCTTCAGGATAAGGATGACCGAAATCCTATCCTCGTCATTGTGTGCCACGTGTCAATCGTTTAGAAGTTTCCTTATCTTAAGTCTATTCAGCCTTATCTTATCTGTAATAAAGTAGATTCTATGTTATCCATTGTTGTAATAATCTTATCCTTCCCCGAATAAGACTTTGTATGTTAGTGTCCATTCCTCCCCTATATAAAGAGGATGAGTCTGTATGTTGAGGCACACTGAATCAAATAATACTCTTTTCTTACTAAAATGACCCTCTTCTAAATTCCTTCTTCTCTGAAACTCAGTGTTATATAATGATTATCATTTGAAACTCTCACTAGCTAGTATGCTCTTCACTCGCCTCTTTGGAGGATCTTGTGTATCAAAACGCCGAATATTGATATCAATTGGTGGGTTATCCCTATAGTCTATCAATATCTTGCATCAAAGTTATCCTGAAATGCTTAATGTCTTGGGTATGGCTCAATAGCATCATGGATATACATAGATAATAGGTATTTATAAACTATCAAGGAGATAATTTAACCGAGTGGGGATGGAAAAATGAAATAAAGTGGATCGATATATATAATGTTTGTCAGAAGCAACTTATGTACGTTAAGATTCTCTTTGTTACGTACATGGGTAATATAATAAATTAATTAAGGGTCTTGTTATGACTTCTTTGGCCGAAAGGGCTCAAGGAATATTAATAGTAGACAAGTGTTACGGATACTTGTTAATATTTTTTTTATTTAGATATAAAAAAGCATTTTTTTAAACAATGTATTTTTTTATGAGTTACACGTTAAAATAATATTATTTCTTAACTATTAGGGAGGACTGGTGAGCAACACTTTTAATTATATATGCATCTGCTAAATGTTTTCTCTTCCATTAAATAAACTTTTTACTTTTTCTTTTATACTTCATTAACAAGTGTTAAATAGCTTAGTAGCAAGTGCCATTAATTACGATAACTATTTTTCAGTTTAGAATATAGTAAGTTCAGTTGAAAATCATTGTACTTCATTATTTGACTCTATATTTTTAGCATTTAAAATTTTTACTTAGGCCTCATACTTTTTTAGGATAAAAAAATGAGAAAAATGAATAATAAAATAATATAAGATTCACATTTTTATCCTTTATTTTAAAATTTTATATTATTTTTTTATTTTCATTCTATCCTTCATATGTGCTTAAAATCAATTCTAAGGGTTGAAGTTAACAATATATATATATATATATATATATATATATATATATATATATATATATATATTATTTTTCTCCACTAACTTATTAGATTAAATTTAACATGTTGAAAATGTCTTGACTGCTCTGAGTATATTTGGTTAGTTTGAGGATCCATCTACTTACAAGGATAAAGTGATCGCCATTGGTTTGCCTGCATCCCCTGGAGCTGCAGTAGGGCAGGTTGTGTTCACTGCTAATGATGCTGAAGAATGGCATGCATAAGGAAAGAGTGTCATCTTGGTATTCCATTTTTTGCTTTATAATCAGTTTTCTTATCTTTTTGTTCCATTTCTTGATAATCTACCTGTCCTCTTTTAGCTGGGAAAATCCAGAATTGACTTAGGTAAAAACTTCTTTGCGTAAGATTGGAGTTTTATGGCTAGGATGTAAATACTGTCCTTGATTTAGTATCAATTCATGATTGGGTTGAACAAACCATTAATTGACAGCACTCGATGTGCTATGTTGATCCAAATTCCTATGACTTGGTCATTTCTTTGAATGTCTAATTAATTAGCAGTTGTGATGTGTACCACACGATCATGCTTCTCATCCTGAGATTGCTGATTTTCTCTTTGAGCCACATGAGTATTTTGATTTCCTCCAACATCATGGCTTATATGTTGTTGGTTTTTTGTTTTTTTACTGATTATGCTCCTTAACTGTAATTATTGACCATTTTATAGTTGAGATATAGCAACGAATGTCAAGGATTGAATGCTAGTCATGCTTACCTTTGTACATGCTTTTTCACTATGGTCATTCTTGTATTAATATGTTCAGATGATGATTAACAAAATAAAGGGGGTTTGAAAAGAATCTTACTTTTCGTTCTCTCATGATTTTTGGAATAGGTATCTCAATCTCAAATGCTGCTATTTATTTGATGATTTGTATGGGTTATTGCCATGTATTCAAGCATCTTCGAAGTTCTTACATGGAGTTGGTTAGTCTTTTTGGATTTGGATTTTTCTACAATTTAATTTGTTTCACATTTGCAGATTACTGGAATAAGATTCATGTGGGAAAATGCAGTCAATCAGACAAGTGAAGTCTGGAGATATAAAGGTCTACCCTCTTTATTCAGCTTCTTGGAACTATTATTACATATTTATTAGTTATAAATGTCTTGTATTTAATTATGATACATTTGATTTTTTGGAGACACCAAAGAGACCAAACTCATGCTTGTCCTGTTAGATAGGATATGTATATAGTAGTGTTTCAAACATGAAGCATAGAATATTTTTTCATATACTTGGCATTTGTCTCATTAATTTATGATGTAAATTGTGACAATATGTAATAAATTGATTTTATAATTGTTGAAAATGATTTTTAGGTTTCCAGTGCAATTTTCATTTGTTGCTCAAAAGATAATATAAGAGGAAAAAAAATCAGAAAAAAAGTTTCTAATCTAAGACGGTTATTGTACACCCGTCATAGAATGGGTTGACAAACTACATCGGTTAGAGATATGACCGTCGTAGAAATACAACTCAATCTAAGACGGTTTTGGCAACAACTGACTTAGTATGACTACCATTCTAAGACGGTTATTTGCATAACTGTCTTAGAATACTTAACTTTCTAAGACAGTTCAATAACCGTCATTGTAGAGGTAACACCCTTTTACGACGTGCTCATCTAAGACGGTTGAAAACCGACTTAGAAGGTAAAAAACAACCGACTTAGAAAAGACTTATTCTAGTAGTACATATTATTCTGTGTATATGACATGAATAATAGACTGACCTCTACCAATTTCTGCTTAGTGCTAGGGTGTAAGTAATGACACACTCTATCTCTCCCTTCTCAAGCAATCCTCAACCTATGCTATAACAGGAAAAAGTTATTATGCATATCAACTAACTAGATACAATTCAAACTCTCGAGGCACAATATAGACAAACTTGCCTTAAGCATATAATCTGGGAAGAGTCAATCTCAATCAAGTTTATAGCCTTACTTTTGTAGTAATCGACAGTATCCTCAAGCATATGTACCTCAAAATCTTGTTCATATTGATCCATTTCACCCATACCAATCTCAACAAATATATCAAGAACATTGTTCAACAACGATCTATCAATTTGTTCACCCTCGTGTTATTTATCAATCTGTAACATAAGGCATAATTATTTTAGAAGTCATCATCAGTAACTAAGCATATCAGGCATATGAAGTGATATACTTACAACTACAATCACACCTTTCCTAGCATTGACTCGTACCTCCATATAAACCTGTAATTAAAAAAAGGTTCATCTAGTATAAATTCAACTATGTATAGAAAGGGTCTGCATAACATAAATAAATGATTTATGCAGAAAAATTCCACTTCCTCCAATATGTGCCTGTATGCGTGAAGGAAGTAGCAATACAAATGAAAGAAAAAGATCAGAAACACAAACTCTTTTATCAATTTCTACATTCAATTGTGGTTTGTATTTTGAGTGTGTTTGAGAATTGAGAGAGGAAAACTCTGTTAGAGCTTCAGTCTGTGTATTGTGCATTGACAGAGGCTACTCTCAGTCAGAGACTTTGTCTTGTGTTCTTCTTTTGCTGTGTAGAATTTGTTGTAACCCCTTTAATTGGTTTAATATATGCAAATTGGGGGCAGTTATTATTAGGATTATATGTCATATATAGTTAAAAAAATTAATGGGGTGATACCTGGCTGTCCCTAAGGAAAGTTAAAATCTAATAAAAATAACACAAATTTTGAGAACCAATATATATTCTTAAACACACTCCTTTCTATTGATTGCCTATAAAAAAACTCCTTCCTATGTAATAAAATTTATTAAAAATTATAAATTTATGAGTCTCACTTATTATTTAATGAGATTCACCTACAATTTTGTAATTTTTAATAAATTTTAAAAATACTAACAAATCATGTGTTAATAAAAATATGCAAGAGAATACTCATTTTCTTTCTCCTATTAATGTAAAGCAAAGCATTTTAGAAATCTAAACTCATTTTCATTACTATATATGAAGGAATTTTTGTTCCTTTTTGCATGGCATAGGAAGGAAATAGTGAACAAAGTTTGTGGTTTGTAGAAGCCAAGCTAGAGCAAATAGATAATATTACTGAAGCACTAACTAACTAACCTGATGCCATGGCCTAGACCACATGTTATACCAGTTATTTTGATCTTGAAGGATCCAGCACTAATAGCCCAAGTTCATTCAATGACATATTTGATATGGAGGTACTCCCTTGGTATGAATCTGTTGAAGGTAAAGTACATGGGCTTAAAAAGGCTCTAAATGGACTGAATGAAACAGTCCCTAAAAAAAACTAGTCAGACATTAATGCATTTGTCTCACAAGCATGATAAATTTTCAGCAGTAAGGATGGTGAGCCAAATTATGCATGATCTTAAAAATCTCATCTTATAGTTGTCCATCATACAAAGTAACTAAAAGGTAGTTGTGGAAAGAACATTCACAGGCTCTACATTGTCAAAAAATACTAACTACTAAGTAAAGCTTGATTCATATGACCTCTGCATCATTAATCAGAGGTGAAATATGTGCTAAAATCTATCAGGAAAATAGGAAAAAAGAAGAATGAGGATTGAATGGCATACCCAGGACTCCACTAAAAACACTGCGCACTGCACAATTGTTCAAAATGTCTTGACCATGGATTTCCTCTACTGAGGGCAGTCCTATGGGCTTAATTTGAGGGTTCTCTAGTTGAGTTGAGTTCAAAGAAGCATCTTGAATTCCTTTAGGAGAGTCATCAACCATTGGTAAAGCTAAAATCCAGGATATGCTAGAGTTGTGTAATGAAGAAAGAATAGTTATTATAAAGCACAAATACTCAAAATATCCATCTATACAAATACAACAGAGTTAGTTCTCGACTATTAAAATGAAAATCAAGGAATCCAATTGAGATAACAAGATTCATAACATTATAATGAATCATGTGAGAGGTAAGGAAAAGTAGAGGGAGATAGAGAATATGGTTGGCACGAGTAGCACATGGAAGCAGGTAAAAATCAATGAACCTCTAGCTTGGGACTCCCAAATGTATTGCTCATCATCATTGTGCTTGGTGGTAACAATGACCTTTTCGACAATAAGATATGTAGAGTAGAACCCCACACCAAACGGTCCAATCATACTAACATCAGCACCAACAACTAAAGCTTCCATGAATTCCTTGGTACCAGACCTAGCAATTGTACCCAAGTTATTCACCAAATTTGAAAAAAACATCACAAAAATCAATTAGAGACTAACCAAGTAAACAAAAAAGTTGGTCCACAAATATCTCAATAAAAGAACATCTCAACCTACCAGCTTTGGTCATGCCAATACCACTGTCAACAATGGTCAGTCAACTCTGGCTGAGCATTGAGCTTGCTCTTGTCCGTCAACTCAAGAAGAAAACCAATATTAACACAACCACACATCACACTAAAAAAATTCAATGGCAGAGTACAACATTCCAATCACAATCTGTCTCCAACATAACCAATTTCACTCTTACAAAATAAATTAGATATCACTAATTCATTATTCACTGTTAGAGTTCGAGCAAAACACCATTAAAGAGTAACAATAATCGAATCCATTACATATCAAAACCTAAACAATAACCTAACCGCTGTGAACTTATATCTAATCCACCATCTCTGTGTCGAAGGCGCTGGTCTCGATCTAGCTCTGATCCTCGAGGACTTGGTTGGCCTGGATGACGACCATGGAGAAATCGGTGGTGGCAAACTTTTCGATGTTGCAAAACCGAAGGAGGTCATCCTTGCATTCTCTTCGGGCGGCAGCATTACCGGCGTCCAACATCTTGCACAAACCCTAACCCTAGGCCCCTAACACTGAAACCTTTTTTCCCAATGGGAGCGTTCAGGAATAGGTCATAGAGGAGTGTCGATAAGAGTGTGGGGGAATAAATCACACGAGTGAAGAGTGAATGGGAGAGAAGAGATTGGGAGCACACTTCACAAACTTAGCTTAGCTTCTTCAGCGACTATGGCTCACAGGCTCCACCTCCCATCGATCTCTATACTTGCCCAATCTATCACGACGGTTTTGATAAAAACCATCATCGTACTGAATGGTTCGCATACTCTTATATATAAAAATGCCACCGGTCATTTGTTAAGGACATTTTTAGTAGAAATGTCCTTATTCACGCGTTGTAAAAAGCTTTTTATTTAGTAGCGCTAGTTGGTAAAAGAAATTTAATTAATGTTACTTTTAATGATCTCAACAACTATTTTCACTCTCAGTTGCTCTTGGAAAAAGGAAGATTTAAAGCAAATAAAATACATGTGAGACAACAGCTACTTCTTGATGTCTACTTATATATATCATAAATCTTTTCACAAGTAGAGACACACTACTGAACCTTCTAATTTTTCCTAAGCCTTCTTTATGCCTTAAAGAAAATTATTTGTGAAAAAATCTTGTACCTCATTTGTATATCTGTTTGATAAGACAAAAGATTGCTAGACTTACCCTTAACCAATTATTTAATGACTTTGGTATAAGCGTGAAGAGGCTTTGGTTAACAGAATACTTGAGATTTATGTTGAAGAGGCAAGTGTAAAGACTACTTGGGTTTATGAGCCAAAAATGACTTGAGAAAGAATACTTAAATCTTGTTAACATGTACTAGAACTTTGTAGTTAACCAAAAATTGAACATAGTCTCAATGATAAAGATTGACTAATGTATAATTTTGTATTCTCGGTGTGATTTATATACTATCTTTCATTTATCTAACCTTGAGTTTCAAAAGCATCTTATATTTTGTCATAAAAGTTTTAAACACAAAAGGTCTATGTGTGAACATCCAATTTTTGTATGGATGAATAATAAAATTAAAGCAAAATAAATTAAAAGTTATTTAAAAAATACACAAAAAATCATTAAAAAAATATGTATGATAAATGAATAAAAATATAAAATTTCAAAAATACAAAATATAGTATACGTTCTTTGATTTTTAGTCCATTTGTTGGGAAGTTTCAAATTCATTCACTACTAAAATAATGTTGTTTTACGACGGTTAAGGAGCACATTTGATGACTGTTTTTGACCGCCAGCGTATCCAAAGTCGTGGAATCTCACTCTATTTATGATGACGGTTTAAAAACCATCTTAGAATATCACACACTCAAAGACGATTGTGCTGAAATTGTCTTAGAATGTGGCACATTCTAAGACGGTTATAACCTCAAAACCATCTTAGAATGTGACAAACTCAAAGATGGTTGTGACTCTGAAACTGTCTTAGAATGTGACATATTCTAAGATGGTTATAAACTCAAAACCATTTTAGAATGTGACACATTCAAAGATGGTTATAACCTCGTAATTGTCCATCGTCTTTGAATGTGGCACATTCTAAGACGATTCCAACGTCATAACCGTCTTTGAATATGGTAGGTTTTATGATGGTTATAACATCAAAACTGTCTTTTGGTTACGACGTTGGAACCATCTTTGAATCTGCCCCTTCTTACGTCGGTTTTAAGTTATAACTGTCTCAGAAGAGTCCCCCTTCTAAGATGGATTTTTTGGAATAGTGTTAGTCGTCTTGTACGACTAAATTTTGTATAGAAAACTTTTACAAAATATATATATTTTCCCAAATTTATGGTTCTTTTTGTAGAATTGTAAATAAATTTTGCTTTGTTTTTATTTGTGCTTAGTAGAAGCTTTGTGTATGGAATTAATGTCAATTTCTCTTCAATTTCAGGAAAAAAAGAGTTATTTTGAAGAAGTGCTAAAGTTGATGTCTCGCTAAGCGAGCTCAATGCGCTTAGCGAGTGTCATCTGCTAAGCGAGGCATCAACGCACTTAGCGGATAGGAGGAATCTGAAAGGGAATCTATCACGCAGGCACGCGCTCAACGCGTCATTAGCTTGCTCAGCGAATCGTTTACCACCTTCCAGGCTTAGCACGAGTTTGGCGCTGAGCGAAACTTCACTTACTCGCGCTAAGCGCGAGAATGGCACTAAGTGCGACGTCGAGGTCAATGAGCCCTTTTAAAGCCTGGAATAGTAGAGGAGGTACACACACAAGAAGGAATAGTCGTTAGAGCTTGAAGAGTGAAATATACAGAGACAAAAAACAGAGCACGAAGCCAAGTTTTGATCTGTTAGGAAGATTTGTGAGTTTTTGAGTGATTGTGAGGTTCCTAGAGGTGGAGGAGACATCCCCACTCCTTTGTATGCAAGCAATTTCTCTTAATTCCTCTTCTTCATTGTAAAAAGAGCTTCCTTGCTATGGAAGGCTAAACCCTCAGTTGGAGATTCTTGCTGAGTGATTGATGTAAACTCTTTCCCTATCTAATTAAGACTATTTTTATGTGTTCATTGTTTCTATCAACACTTTATTATTGCATGCTTGTAGCTTGATCACCCATATGTGTGTACTGTTAGGGGCTTTAGAATTGAAAGATGTACTGTTTCCTTAGAACTTGATAGAGCAGGATTAGGTTACTGTATGTCTGGACACGGAGTGCGGTAATTTAGTTTTTATTATTTTGTGATCATAAAGTTGTTCAATTAAGCTAAATTCAACAAGAGACATCTGCGAACGAAGTTTAATTTGAATTAGGCTAAACTCACGAGACGTCGGTGTTTAGTACTTGAGCCTTCAACATAGAACACATGAACATCTTTAATTAGAGAAACATCCTTAATTGCATCAATTTTCTCAGTAAGAGGACCCAACACCTTTAGATATTTGTTTTCACACTTACTTGCTCATGTTTACTGCTTTGTAATTAGAATAGGACATACTTTTACTTTTAGTCACAATCATGATTTTGTTTGAAAATGCCTGCTTATTGAACAAACCTTTACCAAATGAACAAGTTCCCTGAGTTTGATACTCGGTTCACACCGTTTTAATTATTTACTTGACGACCCGGTGCACTTGCCAGTAGATTTCACATCCACACAAACAAGTAGTATCCCGGAGGGCGAAACAAATAGCCATTTTTTTTATTGTTGCACCCAAATATATAAAATCTTAATTTCTTTTTAAGCGGAAAAGAACTAATTGTATGTTGAACTACAATTTCAAATTATTCCAAAAGAATAATAGAGTATTGCTATGCACTCTTTAAATTAAAATACAATCTATTAATCAAATGTGTGAAATAAAACCAATCCGGCTTTACTCTTATCATTCTCGTTTATAACAACAAATGACGACGAGAGGTACAACAACAACATAATGACGTACTGACACAATGAATAATAGGGAGGTACCTTTAGTTATATGACTTCAATCTACATTTAACTTGTTTTATTTTGCAACATCCTAACATTCCTACTATACAAACTCTATTTTTACCTATGACGTACTAATTGAATGAATATCTGAGGATGTTGTTGGTTGGAGCTGCGCTTGAGTTCAGCAAAATCCAATAGCTTCTACCTATTCAAAGATTAGATAAAAACTGATTAGAAACACATGAAATTTTGTAAAGAAGGAAATAGAGTCTGAGGCCAATTAATAAAAAAGTACCAACTTTGTTCAACAAGAATTGCACAATCTGCTAGTGTATGTCATGCAAAAGCTCTTGAATACTTTCTGCAATTTAAGTGCAGCAATATGTTTAGAGCTGTTTGGATTTAGAAGTGCTAGCCATTGCAAATCTATCTCATTCCCTAATTTATGCATTTTTATTTGTTTCTAGTTTCTAACATGATTAAGCTAGAATATGACATCTCCACAACTTCTCCACTAGCAACTCCATTATGTCACTGCCAATTGAATTGCAGTTTTGAAGATTCAATCCCAACAAGGTCTGGCCCAATTTCGTCAGGAAAGGTGCACTCTTGTTTGATACATCAGAACAACCAGACAAGGAAAGCACTTGCAAGCTAGGTTGATTGGCCCTTGAGAGAATTGCAATACCGGCATTGGTGATTGCACACTTTGACACATCTAGATCATTAATCACTATGAAGTTTTTTGCAATTGCGACCGAGCTTGCATCAGTAATTTTCCAACATCCATCAAGATTTAGTAGTTCGAGTGTTCCACCATGTATTTTGACTAAGGCTGAGACTATGTTAGCTATCAAGTTCCAGCAACCAATGAGGTTTACATTGACAAGTCCAGCCTCACAATTTTGCAAAAGAGGGAGAAGACCAACATTAGTTATGCTATAGAGTCCAGTTAGATTAACATGTTAAAGTTGGGGACACAATTTGAACAATCATGGCTAGGCTAGCACTACCAAAACCAGTTCCCTTTTGAATTACTAAAGATCGAAGAGACTCGCAAGGAGAAAGCATAGACATTTCCATATTGATATCTTTGACTCTCATGCACTTCACAAGGGAAAGAGATTTCAACTTTGTTTTGATGTTTGCATGGACAACAACAATCCTGGACTGAGTGAACCTTTTGTACTACTCCAACATCAAGCTCTCAACAGATACTGCAGCTTTGGCAAATGCGACCAATCCACTATCAGAAACAAAGCAGCACCGGCAAAGGCACAACTGCTTCAGGTTGATGCAACCCTTACTAATGGCCTCTATGCTTGTATAAGTTATTCCCTTATAGTAAGTAACATGAAGTAACAGTATGTTCATAACTTCATACACTTACTGAACACAAAGTGAGGAAGAGACGAATTATAAAAACAACACATCATATCATGAAAAAATACAATCACATCAGTAAAAGGTGTAAATTGTGCATATATATATATATATGTATATATATATATATATATATATATATATATATATATATATATATATATATATATATATATATATATATATGTGCACTTAATGTTACAGTCAAAGTTAAATGGTCAAGATGAGATTCCCAAGCACCAGCCATCAGAAGTAATTCTTAAATTTCTTTCAACTTAATTGCATCTTAGGGCAACTATAAATATCATAGAGGGAAAGACTTCAAAAAAAAAAACCATTAGCACAAGAATTATGAATTAAAAATACACACAATTACCAAGGAAAAAATGTGACCCCTTTAACTAAGCAATCTGAATCGAATCTGAAATCCCTTAGTGGTATAAGATCTAGGGAAAAGAAAAGAAATTGAGTTAAAAAAACTAGATTAAGCATTTTGGATAAGGATCTTCTAAATGGTCATTGTTTTTAAAGTGAAAAAGTAAAGGTGTATCCATCCATCAATTGAGTTATACGATTTTCTGATCTTAATCCATATTAGAGGACCTTTTACTATTTACTACATACCCTTAAACTAAAGAAAAATAACACACTATCAAAAGAATAACTTAATCATTAAAACTTACCCCACAACTGTGGAAGCAATGACTTCCAAGATTATTTTGATGATGCCAAAGAATCAAGAGTTAAGCAAGATCCAAAGAATCAGGAGTCAAAAAGCTTCAAGAATCAAGTTTCAAAGATTCAAGATTCAAAGAACAATCAAGTTTCAAAGAATCAAGATTGAATCAAGTTTCAAGAAAAATCCAGATCAAGATTCAAGAATCAAGAGAAGACTCAATCAAGATAAGTACTAAAAAAGTTTTTCAAAACATTGAGTAGCACAAGAATTTTTCACAAAATCTTTTACCAAAGAGTTTTACTCTCTGGTAATCGATTACCAGAAGGTAGTAATCAATTACTAGTAGCTAGTATTGTTTTCAAAACTGATTTACAAAGCTGTAATCGATTACCATGAGCATGTAATCGATTACCAATGTTTTAAAACGTTAGATTTCAAATTTCAAGAGTCACAACTAGAGATAAAACATTTTCAAATCATTTTAAACTTGTGTAATCAATTACACAATACTTGTAATCGATTACCAGTGTTTCTAAACGTTTTGATTTTCAAATTTAAACATGAAGAGTCACATTTGTTGATGTGCAATCGATTACACCTTGATGGTAATCGGTTACCAGTGACTGATTTCGAAAAATAAATTACCAAAAGTCACAATTCTTAAAGTAATTTGTTTCTAAAGAGTTTTTCAAAAGAGTCACAACTTTTTTAAGTGACTAGTTTTCAAAAAGAGTCAAAACTTTTAAAAGGTGACTAGTTTTAAAGAAGTTGCCAAGAGTCACAAACTTTAACTTGAGTCATCAAATGATTATAAATATGTGACCATGACATGAATTTCCATAACTGTTTTTACAGAACTTTCTGATTCATTTCTCAACATCTTTCTAAGAGTTTTTGTTCAATACTTTATCTTCCAAGAAAAGTTCATTGTTCAAAAACTTGTGCTACTCTTCTTCTTCATTCACTTCTTCTCTTGCCAAAAGATTCAAAGAACTAACCGCTTGAGAATTCTTTTGTTTCTTCCTTCTCCATCTTGACAAAATATTTCAAAGGACTAACCGCCTAAGATATCTTTTTTCCCTTTCCCTTTATACAAAAGATTTCAAAGGACTAACCGCCTAAGATATCTTTTGTATCCCCTCATAGAGAATTCAAGGGACTAACCGCCTAAGAATTCTTTGTCCTAACACATTGGAGGGTACATCCTTTGTGGCACAAGTAGAGGGTACATCTACTTGGGTTGTTATACTGAGAACAAGAGAGGGTACATCTCTTATGATCAGTTCAAGTGGAGGGTACATCCACTTGGTTGTTCAAAGAGAACAAAGGAGGGTACATCCCTTGTGGATCTTTGGCTTGTAAAGGATTTTACAAGGTTGAAAGAAATCTCAAGAACTGTTGGTTGCTTGGTGATGTGCTATTATTTTCTCCTATTTCTTAACCTTTTTTGCACCGTTTTAAATACTGATTAGTCTTAATTGTCAAATTTATTAGGAAGTTTTATTATTTGGGCCCATTCAGCTAATTTGATGTTTTTAATCTAATTTCAGGAATTAATGAAGCATTGGGCTTGAATCTAGAATTGGCTTGGCTTGAATCCAGCATTGGGCTTGGACTTGAAGAGGGCAGACTAATTTATTCTACAAAATTAGATCTTATCTTATCTTATCTAGATATTATTTAGATTTGATCTCATCTAGATATTATTTCATCTAGATCTTATCTTATCTTATCTTATCTTATCTAGATTTGATTTGATTTTACTTATGGGCTTGGATTTAAAACAGATTTGTAAGCTTTGGGGCTGAAAAAACTATATAACAGCACCAAGGTTCTAGTTGATCTCTCTCTCTCTTCTCTCTCTTATATTTTTCGTTTTTAGTTTTAGTCTCTCTTCTCTTTCTCTTTTATTTTTGTTTTTTACAATTCCAATTCAGACTTTTAGTTTTATCAATAAAATTTCGTTCTCTATTTCATTAATGGAAGGCTAAGTCCGCAACGTTGTTTTCTCTTGAGGATCAAGCACAGTTCTCTTTGAGGTTCTATTATTACTGTTAAATTATGTTCAATTTTTCCTCTTCACTAATTACTCTGAATTTGTTGCTATTAATTCATGCATGCTTAGTGCTTGATTAATTGTCTCTGCGCTTAATTTACGTTCATGCTTAATGATCATTTATGAGTAATTGGTGTGTGTGATGCTTAATCACATAATGAATGCTTTATGTTAAATTTCGCTGAGAATTTAATTTAGGGTTGGATTAAGTGGTTGAACTGATAAAGGATAAATTCTCGCAACCTAGGATAAGAGACTTGCTTGTGAATCAAGGGGAAGCAACGAATTTTAATTCTGATAATTTCTAATTTAATTTTACTCGCTGTTTAATTTACAAAAGCAAACAACCCGTAAAATTCACCCAATTTGTTACTATTTCCTACTATATGTTATGAACATTTAGTGTATCATTGCTCGTTGGGAAACGACCTAGGATCACTTCCTAGTTACTACATTTTAATATTTATTTGATTCGGGTATGGCCTCGATCACTTGGGGACTGGATGTAGGCACGGATTGTGGCCGAACCAGTATAAATCTTGTGTTTGTCTTCTTCTTCCCTACACTCTTTAATTTTCGTTGTGTACTTTTAAATTGCTGCTTTTACTTTTGGTTAAGTTATTGTTTTTGTTCTTTACTGTCTTAACTTAGTAGTAAAAGCCTAGTTGAATCTAGTAACATTAAGAAGGATAAATTTTTTAATTAGTTAAGACACATTAATAATTAATTCAACCCCCCCTTCTTAATTATTCTGAGACCACTTGATCCAACAACAACCAGTGCTCAGTGTTGTTCTGATAGAACCATCTGTAATTGGAATAACTGACACAAGTTCATAAATATATACATCTGCTCCTTGAGGGAACATGGTCCCTCCACCTGGAAATTTAAACACATTTCCCAGGAATTGCACCCAATTTTGAACAGCCTTCTCCACTGTCAAGATCTTGTAAGGAACATTAGCATAGTAGGAATAATCACGGCTTTTAGGCCATGGTAAAGGAGTCATGTACCCTTTGTGGGCTGGAATGAGGCAGTGCAATTTTTCATTTTCAGAGGGACAATGCCTTTCCCTATAAATCATATTCTTTATTGGGAATTTCATTTGGTCTTGCTCTTGGCAAGGTGTATAATCAATATATTTCATATCACACGGCTTGAATGCTTTAGGTTTTTGCACATCGGGTTTGACAATTTCTACATCACTGTCATGGGATTCAAAACTCAAATTGGGTAAAACAGTGCAGTCTGTCATCAGGTTATTAACTTTCAATGCAAGGTTATCTCCCTTCCTAGATCCACTTCTTTGCCATGCTCCCAAAAGATAAAAGAAACAACCAGACCTAGCACAACAAATATTAATTGGATGATAGTACCCTCTCAAACCTATTGCAGTTTACACTAAAACTAATGTGGCTCAAAATCAAGCAAACTACCAAAATTGAACTAATAAAGTAGTAATAATTATCTAAGCACACAAAACTTATTATATGTTAACAAAAAAAGGTACTAGTACTGATTTAGAATCTATAAGGTAGTTTGGGGCACAATTTATAGTAGGAGAAGACATTATAATAAATGAGCATTTACCTTGATGTTCCTGCCACTTCAAAGCCTGACCAATTAAAGTCATCAATGAGGATGGTGGTATTATAGTTACTTCTGTTGCAAGAGCTGAAAATCCAATGAAAGAGAAGTTCTAAAAGTAAAACCCCAAAATAAAAGATCAATAACAAATTGTTTGTCTGTATTTCTAGCAATGGAAGAAGAAAACTTTCATTTCCAATCAAGGAACAGTTGTTCATTAAAATAAAAAAGTAAATAAAGTAGTATCATAAGTAGATACTAACTACTACAAAAGTAAAAGACAGAAAGCTTGGGCTATTTGTGCACGTTGCTTCTCTTTTGTTGAGTCTTGATAAGCCTGTGACATAGGACATACATCATAAACCCTTGTGCAAAGAAACAAAATAAGGTCCAATAAATATCAATCCTGACAACATGGCTAGAAATAAAACTTCATGAGTCATAATTCATTCTATAATACTCATTATTCCAAGAATGTGCTAATGATTTTTTTTAGTCCTTGAAAATTTTCCATTAGAGTTAAAGCTGAATGATGATACAATTATAGAAGGGTGCAGAAACAAAATAGAAAAAAGGGCAAAAAGTGACAAGTTGCTTAATTTAGACAACAATCACAACATGAAATAGATTTTAAAAAAAAAAGAATTACAGAATGTATATCTTACCTCACTTGGATCAAAATAAGTTCTAATTACGAGATGTTCAAGACACAAATATCTTTCAGGCTGCTCTTGTTTCATTGCACCCATCAGTTGTGTTTGTCTTAAAATAGCAAGTGCAGTATCTAGTTCTCGAAGTTCAATCATTTCTAATACAATCTGAATAATGTTAAAATACAAATCTATTTGAAACATCACTAACTTGACTGAAACAAACAACATTATTAGAGTGTTATACAAATTAAGTGTTACAGAGTACAAGACAAGATTTTATCAATAGCAAATAGTCAAACATTGTTGAATAACAATTGTTGAATATCACTTTATTTGTATTTGTTCAAGTCAATGCTCTTTTAGCTTGATTTGTTAGCATCATTTTCACAGTGAAGGGGGAAAAATTGATTCCTAGTAGCCTACCTCATTTGGCAACCATCAAGCATTCTCAAAGACAAGTGAAACTTTTTAGTTTACTCCATTGATAATACTTGAATCCAAATGTGGGGCAAAAATAATTATTTATATTTATAGTTCAAAAATTATTATACTTTGCCATCTAACAAAATCGTTTCTTCTCAACTCAATCTTAAAATATCCTTTGCGAATGCAAATAATATTTTTTTTAGCCTAAATTGTTCCAAAATACATTCTTTCAACATCAATTTCTACTAAAATTAAAACACCCTTTATGCCACCCATGAGGAGAGTGGAATTAATAACTTAAATCAGTTATTGAAGTCCTTAAGATTCTTCATGGATAAGCGGGGTACCCTTTACAGAGGTGAAGTAGAGTTAATTGCAGATAAAAACTGCTTAAATTCAATTATGATATCAATTTTCCGTAATATTTTTATTTTTCATGGATAAGCGGGGCACCCTTAACCCATATTACACACCCGAACATCAAGTTTCCAAATTCATATATAAGCAGACAAAAATTATTAAAAGGGTATGGTAGCACTCAGTAAATGGGTTATACAGAAGAAGAACTTGCAACAGGGAGCTTTGTTGAGGCTGAAAGGAAGAAGGTGTAATTTTCGGCATGTGTCAATACATTGTGACGAAGCAAAATGGGGACATTTTAAGAAAAATAGCAAGAATTAATTAGTTACACATTACAAATAAACAAGTTTGAAAAATAAATATTCATATGAAAATGAAAGTACATATCTATCACCTGAATTTTGTTCTTGTGAATAGGGCTCTAAACAGGGCTACGAAAATTCTCAGGTTGACAGTAAGTTGCAAAATGGCTAATCTGGAAGCACTAAAAACACTTATCCTATACAATTGCATATACAAAACATTGTGCAAAGGGCTTGGGTGTAGACAAATTGTAAAACAAATATATATTGCTACTTAAATAATTGTCATTTAATTAACAAAGTTGTTTATAATGTTAACAATAAACATGTTAGGTTGCAAACAATTTCGTTCGATATCATCTAAAGCTTTCTAAATGGCATTTTTTTAACTTGCAAAAGAAAATGTTGTCCATTTATGGGAAATTATTGTTATTGCTTCGATGTCTAACGGTGTTCCATCACCAAACACTACAAAATGAAAAATATACAAATTAATTATATACATGTTAAATGATTAAAAACTGATATTAGTTGGTAACAATTGAAATTTGTTAAAGTAAATATACCTTGGTCCATTCATTTTTTAAACCGCCACTGACTATGTTCAATATCCAATGCATGACATAATAGCCACACTCATAGCCTATGGTATGAACATGACTCTAAATTGAATATGAAATATATTTAACAATAGACAATTACAAAGTTACAAAATGTCAGAAGTCCTAAAGTAGCATTGTTTAAATGACTAACCTTTACTTCAATCGAGTGAGGTGTAGGTTGTTGAAATTTACCAACAGAAGTACTGTTTAATGTCTTCATTTCACTGGTTGGGAAAAAACATCAATGTAAATATGATCATCAATTTATAATCATATTAACAGTTCAAAATAGACTAAATGGTGTATAATTTAATACTTAACCTGTTAACTGCATCTTTGATGTGAATATCAAGCTTCTTATGCAATGAAAAACACTAGATAACAATATTATCCGTAGGACACACAACAACAATATACCAATGCACTTAGGTAGACTTGTTAACTCAATCATTCTCTTAAAGCCTTTGATACATTTTACTTACTGATTCAAGTAAGCTCTTAGGTAGACTTGTCGTTGTGATTCCTTGACCCATGTTTCAATGTAATGTTGACATTGGTTGCATCTATCCTTTCCATTGTGCATGGATTGAGGCTCAAAGAATCCATACACCAAAATATGACCCAAACTTGTACTCCAGTCATCCATAAACCTATTTTGAATAGTTTTAATGTAAATTGTTAATCAAATAAAACATAAAAAAAATTAATTATTACATAATGAAAGGAGACTATGAAATTGAAATTACTTACATCATCCACAATTGTAGTATAGAGATGTTTAAACATTTTTCACCTGATATTATTTCATTCACATGAAAATATGTTATGAAGAAAGGATACTTGTACATCTAGAAGCCCAAATTTAGTCACATCCCACAATAACTCAACAAGCTTCTGGTAAAGCTCATATATGTTCTTAAACAATTTGCCAAAGGGATCATCTCTAGCAATGATATTCGACCTATGACCAGCTTTAACCTGTTTCTTTGTCTTTTCTATGAATCCTATATTGTTAATGAAAATAATAATTAACCTAATGTTTGAGTTGGAGTTTTTAACACTAGAACATTGTATTAATAATGTTAAAGAAAAATAAGTACTTCATGGGATACAAGTTTCACAAGATGTGTCGACCATGCAATGAATGTGTCAAGGGCT
The DNA here is from genome assembly GCF_000004515.6 of Glycine max. NCBI lineage: Eukaryota > Viridiplantae > Streptophyta > Magnoliopsida > Fabales > Fabaceae > Glycine > Glycine max. The sequence continues at coordinate 34,386,580 of NC_038243.2, read as the reverse complement.
TGCCTGACATACTAAATCTTTGACGTCAAAAAAGGGACTTAAGTGTCACCATTGTAAACTTTTGCAATACTCACCTTCACCACATCATCACCATAAGGCACGTTGTGTATGGTGGATACCCCATCATATATTTTTCCCAATGCAACCAGGTGTGTACAATGATCACCTTCAACCTATAACCCCATAGTAGGTAGCATAACACCACCAATCTCTTCACCTAATGGATTGGCAGCAGCTTTAGCATAGCTCCCCTTGGTTCTTACATGTGCAACTAATACTTGTAGATCTGGTGCCTCAACCGGGGGTGAGTGCTGTGACGCCATTTGGGATAACTCCATTTTGATGGCCTCTTTCAACTCTTGTTTCATTTTCTCCAGATTCCGTTTGTTTTCCTTATCTACTTCTCTCAACCATGCTTCCTTCAAGTTTTTGTTTTCCTCTTCTACTTCTCTCCTCCACTCCTTCTTTAGGTTTTCGATTATGCAAACCAATTGTTGTAGGCTAATTGCAGTAGAGAAAGTGTTCGAACCACGTGACACCTATCCAAAATACTGATTGGTTCTAACACCAGTGCCCGCTGCATGAACACAACCTGAATACTTCAGTCGCCCAATAGCAATATTCAGTATGTCATCACGACCATGGGAAACAAAGTTGCCTGCATCGTCTGTTCTTCTAAAGAGCCCTCTGACAAGTACACAACAAGCATCAACATTTCAACTTAGGTATTTATTATTATACAAAAAATATTTCGTCAAATTCAACTAAGAAAATTAAACACAATTTTATCAGAAATTTCTTGTGTTGTCTTAGATGTCATCTGGCCATATTGCTTTGTGTGGGCCATCTTCCACTTCACATGTCTTGTAATCGAGGATGGAGGGTCGACAATCATTGCTAAATCCTCAGTAAACTCAATCTGTTCTTGTCGTGTTTTTCTTTTCTCCTCTATGAGTTTCTTTTCCAGCAAATCATAACCCCTACGAGACAGTAAGTGGGTGCAGTCATTATATTTTTGAATTTCTTGAGCCTTTTTTTGTTTTCGTTGTGTTTAATTATAAAGAATTTTCACAAATCTATGAATTTAACTAACATATTTGAAATCAAATTTAAAGAAAAACCCATCGACATCAAACCTGGCAATTAGGGGTTTGGTGGCTTTTTGCAAATTCCTCCTAACTTTCTGGATCAAAACCATACTTAACAGAAGGATTTTTTTTATCTTGACCCTCATTATCAGCATATATATATATATATATATATATATATATATATATATATATATATATATATATATATATATATATATATATATATATTTAGTGGTGAGGGAAGACTTATATTTCCTCCCTCTAGTGGCGACTGTTGACATCACCTTTTTCTTGGCATTCGAACCTTCACAGTTATAAAATTTACCCTGCAATCATAAATTGTTATGAAACAATTAAGCAATGATCAACTTTTAAGCTTAAATTAAACAAAATGAAATACAAATGGTTAGTTAACTGTACTTACCAAAATGGCATCCCATATTAGGTTTTTTTAGAGATTTAGGGACAAGTTTCCAATTCAAATGGAAAATAGGAATTTTTTCTTGCGCTATGACCCCCAAATAACAGTGGAACTTTTCTTTATGTGGGAATGATCCTCTCCCAGTGGCAGGATTAACATTAACTGTTGGCCTTGGCTGATCCAAGCTTCAGAAAATTAACCTTCTAAGTCGGGTGGATTGTCTACTCCTTTTTTATGTAGCCTCCGAAGGAGCATCTGAATGCAGAGGGGACCTTGGGAGTTTTGCCATGACTCTGTGCAAATTAAACAAATTTAGAAAAAGAAAAAGCAATTACAAACAACACATACATATGGAATTGTTAATATCCACATTAAAAATTTTTATTACAATTAAGGAAATAAACCTAAATACATTAATTTGTTATACCGCAGTTACGTAGGAAAATTCTACCATAAACCTTCATCATGATCATTACGATTTGCATGTACATCATCCTCCTCATGTTCTTCATTAATGGGAGGCATTTGTGGGGAAAAAGCAGGCATCTCAATAATATCAGGTGTTGAAGCATCATTTTGGTGACTGAAACCAATTGGTCTTCCTTGTGACCAACTGGCCATCTTGAGTCACACGGATCTTACATGTAAAACATCTGCCTTCCTTGTTCTGCTATAATGAAAGGCTCGTCCTTGTAAGCCACCTTTTGAAGGTCTACTAAAGTAAATCCCATTTCGTCTTGATTCACCCCAATATTTCCATTTACCCATTGACACTTGAAGACAGGCACTCTAAAATCACTATAATCAACCTCTAAGATTTCTTGAATGACTCCAAAGTAAGACATGGATGCTCAAATCAGGTTATTATCTGATGCACTACAAAAGTGATCTGAATCAGCATCAACACTCACCCCACTATTTTGCATGCTACTTTTATCATCTTGTGACTTAGTGTAGAAGGAATAGTTGTTGATATCATATCCCTTCCAAGTGGGGACATTGAGATTTGGACCAAAATCTAACAATCTTAATGTTTTGGAAGCACTGTCATCAGCCAAAATTATTTCTCTAAACCAGTTGATGAAAGTTTTATTGTGCTCTTACAACACCCTCATCATGTTCATTTTTAGGGGTGATTGATTGTGAGATTTTGTTTGAGTATCTATGTATGAAATTACCTCTGTAGTGTTGTTTAATATATATATATATATATATATATATATATATATATATATATATATATATATGCGCTTAAGAGAGTTGCTGACAATCTATTGTGACAATATTATATTCTCGTGTACCCTTACCTTCCCTTATGCAATCATAGCGACTTTCAGGAAGCCCCACGGGTGTAGTTGCTTTTATGTACTCTGAACAAAACTAAATAGCTTATTCAGCTACGTACCTTTCAACAATGCTTGCTTATGGTCAGTATTGATTCTTTGTATAACATTTCAATACCTTCATGTACCGCTTAATCGGATACATCCATCGTAAAAAAACTAGCCTACACAACCTGATCTCCCTCACAAGATGAATAATTAAGTGAATCATTATGTCAAAAAATGAAGGCGGAAAATACATCTCTAATTGACAAAGAATAATGGCAGCCTCATTTTCCAGATCATCAAACTGTTGAGGGTCAATGACTTTGCTAAAAATAGCATTAAAGAAAAATCACAAACGTGAAATGGAAACCATGACTTTGTTAGGCACGATACTGTGAACGGCTATAGGCAATAGTTGTTGCATTAACACATGACAATCATGAGACTTCTAGCCAACCAATTTGAAATCGTTGACGAATACAAAGCTCTTGATATTTAAAGATTATCCTTGTGGGACTTACAAACTCCGTAGACAATGACAAAAACCTTTTTTTCTCTTTTGTTGACATTGTGTGACATGCTGGGGGCAAATACGTACGCCAAACTTGTGCTATCGGATGCAACTGTTCTCGTATACCCATGTCAACCAAATCTTAATGATATTTCAAACCATCCTTTTTCTTTCCTTTTATGTTAAGAAGGGTGTAAATTAAACTATCACACACATTTTTCTCCATATGTATTATGTTTATACAATGGCGTACATCTAGATCGCACTAGTAAGGAAGATCAATGAATATTGACCTTTTCTTCCAAATGTTCTTCTCAAACACATCCTTCTTTTGAGTCTTCCCAAATATATTTATGATGTCCTTGACCTGATCAAATACTTCTTGTCCGGCTAACAGTGTCGGTGCACTTTGAATCTCTTGGCTTCCATTAAATGCTTTCTTCAATCGCCAATACTGGTGATAAGGTTTCAGAAATCTTTGATGTCTTATATATACTGTCTTCCTACCATGTTTCAGTTGGATGTAACTTGTCTCTTTCTCACAGATAGGACATGTGTGGTTTCCTTTGACACTATATCCACTCAAATTCCCATAAGATGGAAAGTCATTAATTGCAAAAAATCATTGCATGCAACTTGAAGGTCTGCTAGACATTCCCATTATACACATCAACCCCTTGTACCCACAATTTTCTCAAGTCTTCATTCAACGGAGTCAGATACACATCAATATCATTTCCTGGTTGTCTTGGACCCGCTATCATCATACACAACATCATATATTTTTGCTTCATGCACAATCATGGTGGAAGGTTGTAAATCATAAGCAAAACAAACCATGAACTATGGCTAGTGCTTAAGTTACCAAAAGGGTTCATTTCGTTTGAAGCAAGAGCAAGCCTTAGGTTTCTTGTGTCCTGTGCAAAATCTGAATACAAACAATCAATTGTCTTCCATTGGGGAGAATCAACGGGATGTTAGAGCAATCCATCACTTTTTCTAGCAACTGCATGCCATGTTAAGATTTTTGCATCATGTTCATTAGCAAACAATTGTTGAAACCTTGGAATTATTGGAAGATACCAACACACATTTGTTGGACAGTCATTGTTTGTGGTTGCATTGTCACTACATGTGCCATCCTTCACTTTGTAACGTGATACCCCACATGTGGGGCATTTGTGCATTTCGGCAAACTCATTTATGTACAAAATGCAATCGTTAGGGCATACATGTATTTTCTAGTACTCCATACCCACAGGACATAATATCTTCTTTGCCTCGTAGTGATTTTTGGGTAACATGTTATGTTTAGGAAGCATATTCTTCAATAAAAAAAAGCAATTCAATGAAGCTTTTGTCACTCCAGCCAAATCTTGCCTTCGAGTTCACCAAAGCTAACACCGCCGATAACCATGTGAAGGTTGTGCATCCCGAATACAATGACTGCTTAGAATCACTTTGTAAATTATCATAATAAGGTGCATGTGCTTGGCGAAAACCCTCTTGTCCAAGATCGCGTATCTTGTCTTCTATACGATCTCCGATTTGTACATCAACGGGCTCAGTGTGGGGGACTATTGCCATGTCTGGCAATTCACCATGCCATATCCATTTTGATTAATTAAGAATGATATCCTCCCATATAACATGAGATTGTATGTCATTTAGTGTCTGTCATCTCCTATTCCCACATTTGGCACATGGACAAAAATATGTTCCACCCATTACTGGTGCATTTTGTTGCGCAAATTGCAAGAATTCTTCAACCTCATTCTCATATATGTCACTTATGCGTGATGCTTTCATCCAACTTCAATCCAAGGATATGGTTCTGTGATATTGGCTAGGGTATCCCATATCCATGAAAATCTCACTTTTTTCATAAAATAAGTGTGGCCCTATCCCATTCAGGAAAACATTTTTTATACTTCATTCATACATAATAGTTAAGTACGTTATCTTAAATTTGATGAAATTTCGATGGCATTTCGCATTGGTCTCCAAGTACATGACATGAAAGCGGTGAGATGTACTCACCACCATCAAGTATGCACCCGGAGAACAAAGCAATATGTAGTAAATTGAAATTGCATCAAATTTAACGCAACATACTTAACCTATAAGTATGAATAAAGAATAAAAAATGCCTCTTCCCAAACTTTTCCAAACAGACAATTCAAGATTCAGTAGAACGATTAATCCAAACTGTTTGTATTAATCATTGTATTGAATCTAAAATGAGAAACTATGATTCACTCACAATGCGCATAACTTAAATATTAAACAATAAGCAGAGAAGAATGAACATGTAATAAGCACATAAGTGTGACAATGACATACATACCAGGAGAGATGTTGACTATGAGAAACAATGATTGCAGTGCTATATACAATTTTATCTTGAGTCAAGCAAGAAGAAGATAAAAGTGTGTTCACTTTGTATGGCAGCCAAATACTTGTACCTACACCCAACAACTAATGTTCAACATAAAAGTAGCAACACAATTGGCATAACAACATTAATTATAATTATAGATTATATGTAAGAACATTAATTTGGTGCACTAATCATAAACTTCTTAGAATATATTAAGTGATGTTTGTCTAATTAAGTAGTAATGAAAACCTAAAAGAATGATTGGTAGATACAAGTAATTCAACATTAGTAATGTTACACATATAACAAAAAAAGGCCAGAATTTAAGTGTTCTGTTTGATGAAATAAATTGGTAGTGACCACTGACTCATGTAGAGTCAACAAGCATGCCAAAACATTTGGTCAACTTTTGGAAAAATAATTATGACTGTCACATTTTGAATTTAATATTGCTTTTGACGAAATTAAAAAAGCATATTAGTGCAATTGATGAGTTGTGGTAAGAATTAAAGGAAGAAAATTCATCCTTTTCAAAGAGTGATACAGAGTGATGCAATTTGCAATTTTAAACCTAGCTTACATTAATGGCAGGTGCTTTTTAGAAACATTTAAAACCATGATATTTTGGACACCTTTTATCATTGTTGATCAATCCTTGGACTAAAATTTGGGATAAATAAGAATTTGAGAAATGTTGGATGAACCCCTTATTATTATTTGTTTACAAAATAGTTTTGCACCAAAACAATATTTTTGTAATTTTCTACTTGTAATGTTGAGACCCTGCTTTGTCTTGCTTAATTGCTTTCAAAAGCCTGGGAACGTCACTGATATCCTCAAAGAAGATGTAGTTCACGTTTTGTGTAGCAATTGAGTTTATAGTAGATTTACAGTTTACCTCATATAGATATGCATGTGATGTCCTTACCTCTCTCTCTTAAGTTATCCAAGTTGAAACTACTGTAGTTTGTTGTAGTTCAAAAGGAAAATGAGCATAGCACTCAAAGCCTCCTCCTCAATACAAGAAGAAGAAGAAAAAGAATCTGATGATGAAGAGGACTTCTCACTCTTTGTAAAGAAGTTTCATAAATTTATCAAAAATAGAAGAATGGAGACACGCCATAACTTCAACAATGGGAAGAGATCTCAAGAAGGTTCCCAAACACTTAAATGCTATAAGTGTAATCAACTCAGTCACATAAAGGCACACTGCCCCACAAATGAATCATGGCTCGAGAAGAATGAGAAGAAAAGTCATGAAGAAAGAAGATCCAAGAAGGCGTATATTTCATGGGATGACAATGACTCATCCGATGGTTCAGAGAAGGAGATCAACCTTCTATCCAAGGACTATGAGAGTAATGAGAACATCTCTCAAGAAGATTAAGCAAAAAGCAAAAGTCTGACTTCCATCTTTGAAGATCTAGGCACTTAAATCATGAAAAAGGTAACATCAAAGCCATTCTCTTTTAAATTAAGTTGGTTGAAACTTTCCTTTCAATTCACTTGTTTATATGATGACTAAAAAAATTTTATTTGTTTGTCTTGGTTAATTGCTATTGTGATTTTATGCTTATATGTTTGATTGAGTTATTTTTCTTTCTCAAAGCATGAAGTTTATTTTTTAAAACAAATATTTAATGATGTCTATGATTCTTGCATGATTTTTAATATGATATGTGAATTACTTGCTTAAGAGTCATTCATGAAGTTTTTCAAAAATCCATTTTGTTATATATATTTATTTTCATATAAGAGTTTTCAGATATAAAGTATTTTGATTCCCTTCCAAATCTATTCACCTTAAGAGTCATTCAACACTTAGTTCTGCTAAAATGCTCTCTGGTAATCGATTATCACAAATGTGTAATCGATTATAGCGAGTCAGGCTAAGTGTAATCGATTACCAAAAGATGTAATTGATTACAACGTGTCCCTGTTGCTTATAAATTCAAATTTCAGAATTCACGAACCAGCACCTTCATCTCTCTCGTGAAACCCTCGTTTCCAATTTTTATTTCTGCCATAACTCATTCATTTCTTATCCAAATCACATCAAACAAAGTCCAAAACTCATCTTTTTTTCATCCTCTTTCATTTCAACCGATTGAAATTTCAAATAACTCTCTCAAATGGCATAACCATCGAAGAAGCGCAAGGGTTCTTCGAGTAGAAGCCAACGACACTCCGAGGCTCAGGATACTCCAATTCCTTCCTCCATTTCCTCCTCCTTGTTGTTCTCATTGGAAAAACAACGTACACGGTACACAAACCTCTTCTCCTCTAGTTCTATTATTGACCCTAAGTTCATAGATATGGATTTCTTTTCTAATGAGAGTTTTGAATGCATTCAAGCATTTCAGAACTCAATTCTCATTCCTTTTATGTCTTTAAAACTACCCGTGTATTCTGAATTGGTAAAAGCCTTTTATTCTAACCTTGAAATTCAAGAGAGTACCTTGATTTCTGAGGTCTTTGGGATAAAAAATGGTCATTGACCAATCCCTCTTCTATGATTTGACCCAATTGTCTAGTGACGATGTACCATTTGAAGGTGCATTGGATGATGATTGGAAATTTGATTTTTCTGTGCATGATGCCCGCCGGTTGGTTTGCACCAACCAAGTGGATATGACTGGAAGGCTGCTTGCCGGTTCATTGGCTCTTGAAATCCGTATCCTCCATTATCTAATTATCCGTATCTTACTCCCTAGATCTTTAAACCTTGCATAGGTTTCTGAAGAAGATCTAATAGCCATGTGGGCCTTTCATACCGGCCGAAAAATTGATTGGGCACATCTAGTCCGATATCGCATGCATAAGGCATTGCGGTTAAATGCTCCTTTGCCCTATCCTCACTTAGTTACCTTGTTCCTTCAACATTTTAGCATCCCTCTTGATTCTGAACCTTATGTTCCAATCAAGAGATCTTTCTTGATTGGTTCTGCTGTGGTTGCCTCCTATGGTTACCGCAAAGAGCGTGATGGCTCTTGGGTAAAAAAGGGTGCTCAACCAAATGATGATGAAGGACACTTACCGTTTGAAGAGGACTCTTCTCTCCTTCAGAGTATTTTGGACAGGTTTGATGGACTTCAAACCTATGTTGGTGAGAGGTTTGACTCCTTGGGACATCAAGTGGACACACGATTTGAGGAGATGAACTCAAGGATTGCAAAGGTTGAAGAAGATGTCCCCATCATTCGCGACTGTTTTGATTTACCTCCACCGCCACCATTAGTTTAGACATTACTATTATTATTAGTATTTTGATTTCTAGCCGTGTATTTGGCTATGTTTTGATACACTTATTAGTATATTACTTTCTAAATTAGTTGTTTTAATTTGGTTATCTTGGATGACTTTCTAATTATCTGACATTTTATTATGATTAATGGATGAATTATTATCTTCCTTGCTTAGTTTATGTATGAATTATTGTCCTCCTTGCTTGTTGTATGGATTATAATGCTTGGATGATTATGAGTTTGTGTATGATTTTATGTCTCTATACGCACTTTGGCTTTTTGTTGATGCCAAAGGGGGAGAGAAAATTGGGATTAAATCAAGAACTCATATAATTAAATAACTTAACTTCAAGTGAAGCTTAAACTCAAAAACAAAGGGGGAGAATTAAGTGAGTGATCAATTAGAAGATAGAGCTTGTATGCGTTTCTTGATTTCAGGTTTGTCATCATCAAAAAGGGGGAGATTATGGAAGCAAGCTTCATGATGATGAACCAAGCAATTTTGATGATGCCAAAAGCCCAAGTGATTGATTCAAGATTGATTCAAGACTGCAAGATCAAGCATCAAGAATCCAATCCAAGATTCAAGATTCAAGAGAAGAAATCAAGAAGCAACAAGTCAAGACTTCATATAGGATCGGATAAGTATTAAAAGATTTTTTCAAAAACCAAATAGCACAGTTTTGTTTTACAAAAGAATTTTCTCAAATTTTCTAAGTTACCAGAGTGATTACTCTCTAGTAATCGATTACCAGTTAGCAATAATCGATTACCAGTGACCAGATTGGTTTTCAAAATGTTTTCAAATGATTTGTATCGTTCCAAAATGATTTTCAAATAGTGTAATCGATTACACTATATTAGTAATCGACTACAAGTGAATCTGAATGTTGGAATTCAAATCCAATTATGAAGAGTCACAACTTTTCATAAAATACATTGTGTAATCGATTACACCATTGTGGTAATTGATTACCAGTGAATAGTTTTGAAGAAAAAGTTAAGAGTTATAACTCTTAACATGATTTTCTCAAAAGTCATAACTCTTCCAATGGTTTTTTGACTAGACATGAAGAGTCTATAAAAGCAAGACCTTGGCACGCATTTTAAAAATCATCCAAAACACATATCTCTTTCAAATCTTTTCTAACCATTGCCCATTATTTTTTCTTTGCAAAAACTCTTGCCAAAAAGCTTTCTAAACTTCGGTTTCAAAACTTTGTTTTTCTGTAAGTGGAAATTCTGCAGAAAACAAAAGTGTGCTATCTTTTCTTCCTTCTCCCTCTTGCCAAAAGATTCAAAGGACTAACTGTCTAAGAATTTTTTTTATTCTTCCTTCTTCCTCTTGCCAAAAGATTCATAGGACTAACCACCTAAGAATTCTTTTGATTCTTCCTCTTCCCTCTGAACAAAAGATTTCAAAGGACTAACCGCCTGAGATATCTTTTTTTCCCCTAACAAAGATTCAAGGGATTAACCGCCTAAGAATTCTTTGTCTTAACACATTGGAGCGTACATCCTTTGTGGTACAAGTAGAGCGTATATCTACTTGGGTTGTAATACTAAGAACAAGAGAGGGTACACCTCTTGTGGATCAGTTCAAGTGGAGCGTACATCCACTTGGTTGTTCAAAGAGAACAAGGGAGGGTACATCCCTTGTGGATCTTTGCTTGTAAAGCATTTTACAAGGTTATTGGAAATCTCAAGAACCAGTGGTTGCTTGGGGACTGGACGTAGGCACAGGTTGTGGCCGAACCAGTATAAATCTTGTGTTTGCTTTCTTCTTCCCTACACTATTTATTTTTCCGTTGTGCACTTTTTATTTCCGCTTTACTTTTGTCTAAGTTATTATTTTTGTTCTTTACTTTCTCATAGCTTAGTAGTAAATACTAATTGAATCTAGTAACATTAAGAAGGATAAATTTTTAATTAGTCAAGAAACGTTCATAATTAATTCAACCCCCCCCCCCCCTTCTTAATTATTCCAAGGGCACTTGATCCAACAATTAGTAGCTTTACCCAATAGTCTAGCTTGGGTTGTAAATAGTAGGACTCCATTTGTAGTTTTCTTTATAATTCAACACAAACATAATTAATTAGATGAAATATACAGTCCACCTTAACACTTCATAGTCTAAAAGTATACCATGCACTTTAGAGGATCACAATCTAAAGTTTAAATTATGTTTGTCATTAGAAATCAAGAATCAATGAGAAAGAGAAAATAAGAGAAAGCTTAAGAGAGAAAATTGGGAAACCATTTTTTTGCTGAAACCATCAATTGAAAGAACTAACTAAATCATATAGGTTATGTTCCATTTACTCTGACTACTTAACATATAAGGACAATTAGACTAACAGATAAGTATATTGGAACTATTAGCCTAAAATTTTCTAATTGTAGTTTGGGTAGACCCTAGGAAAAAATAAATATAGAAACATATCTGGAAATTTTATTTTCTTTTCCTAGTGTGGTTTGGCAACTTGTGATACTGATGGAAATGACGAGTCTAGCAAACTATCTATGAGATTATTTGCAGCTATTATGTATTACTAAGAAATATTTATGTTCTTTTAGCGTACATGAACTCATGCAGGCATACTCATGTTGTTGAATATCTAAAGGTTCCACTTCACATGTTCTTCACAATGCCATGGACGTAAGTCTTGTTTCATGACATGGGCTAATCCTGCCCTAAATTATCTATATTTCTGTTGAGTTTTGTCCTATGGGTATCAAGCATTGACTTGGGAATTAGGGTAGTTCTCGGTATTGCATAAAGAACATATAAGTAGATAAATTATAGGATTTTTATACTTCAATTTTGCATGATGATGTTTTACTATATTTGCAGGTCTACTAGTGAATTTCTTAATCCTCTTTCCCGTGTTAAGAAACCAATTGGCAACTGACTGACTTCTACGGTCTCTGTTAATTAGCCAATCTGTTAAGGGGGATGCTAGCAACACTCTCTATGATTGGCTAAAATTAATTGGAAATCACCAATTTTTGTGGGTCCCGCTACTAATTTGAGAGAAAGAGGGGGAGAGAGAGAAACATTAAATGAGAAATATGACCCACCAAAATTCATGATTTCCAATGAAGAGTGTTAGAAGAGTGTAGCTAGCATTCCTCATCTATTAGTTTCCCTTAAGATGTCTAAGTTTCATTTTGCTTTGTGTTTTGAGTCTTTCAGCTCTCATATAAAATAGTTGATGCTCTAATCTAGCTTGGAATACAAGACTTGATAAATGAGTTAGGAAGAAAGAGCTAAAGCTAAACCTATTACTTATCTAAGTGGATCTTACACTCACCCTTTTGATGTGCTCCATGGTTATATATGGAGCCCTCACTTAGTCCCTAAACCAAAAGGTTAGATGTGTATATATAGTGTGTGTTGGATCGAGTGGCCTCAGAATAATTAAGAAAGGGGGGTTGAAATAATTATGAACGTGTCTTGACTAATTAAAAGTTTATCCTTTTTAATGTTACTAGATTCAATTAGGCTTTACTACTAAGTTATAAGAAAGTAAAGAATAGAAACAATAACTTAGACAAAAGTAAAGCGGAAATAAAAAGTACACAGCGAAAAAGTAAAGAGTGTAGGGAAGAAGAAGACAAACACAAGATTTATACTGGTTCGGCCACAACCCGTGCTTACGTCCAGTCCCCAAGCAACCACCGGTTCTTGAGATTTCCAATAACCTTGTAAAATCATTTACAAGCAAAGATCCATAAGGGATGTACCCTCCCTTGTTCTCTTTGAACAACCAAGTGGATGTACCCTCTACTTGAACTGATCCACAAGAGATGTACCCTCTCTTGTTCTCAGTATTACAACCCAAGCAGATGTACCCTCTACTTGTACCACAAAGGATGTACCCTCCAATATGTTAAGACAAATAATTCTTAAGCAGTTAGTCCCTTGAATCTTTGTAAGGGGAAACAAAAGATATCTCAGGCGGTTAGTCCTTTGAAATCTTTTGTTTACAGGGAAGAGGAAGAATCAAAAGAATTCTCAAGCGGTTAGTCCTTTGAATATTTTGGCAAGAGAGAGAAGGAAGAAACGAAAGAATTCTCAGGCGGTTAGTCCTTTGAATCTTTTGACAAGAGAGAAGGAATGAAGAAGAAGAATAGCACAAGTTTTTGGTCATTGAACTTTTCTTGAAAGAGAAAGAATTGAACAAAAACTTTTTGAAAGATGAAGAGAAATGAATGAAAGAAGTTTGTTATGCATTCTTTGAAATTCGTGCCATGGTCACATATTTATAGTCATTTGATGACTCAAGTTAAAAGTTGTGACTCTTGGCAATTTCTTCAAAACTAGTCACTTCAAGAGTTGTTACTTTTGTGAAAACTAGTCACTTAAAAGTTGTGACTCTTTTTGAAAACTAGTCTCTTAAAAGTTGTGACTCTTAAAAATCTTCAGAAAACTAGTCACTTTAAGAATTGTGACTTTTGGTAATTTATTTTTCAAAGTAAGTCACTGGTAATCGATTACCATCATAGTGTAATCGATTATACATCAATAGATGTGACTCTTTATGTTTAAATTTGGAAATCAAAATGTTTAGAAACACTGGTAATTGATTACAAGTATTGTGTAATCGATTACACAAGTTTGAAATGATTTGAAAATATTTTATCATAAGTTGTGACTCTTGAAATTTGAAATCTAACGTTTTAAAATATTGGTAATTGATTACATGATTATGGTAATCGATTACAACTTTGTAAATCAGTTTGAAAACAATGTTGGCTATTGGTAATTGATTACTGCCTTCTGGTAATCGATTATCAGAGAGTAATACTCTTTGTTTAAAATTTTCTTTTGAAAAATTCTTTTGAACAAAATTGTGCTATTCAATAGTTTTTGAAAAATTCTTTTAATACTTATCTTGATTGAGTCTTTTCTTGATTCTTGAATCTTGAGTCTTGATTCTTGAATCTTAAATCTTAAATCTTGATTCTTGAATCTTGAATCTTGATCTTGATTCTTGAAACTTGCTTGACTCTTGATTCTTTGGCATCATTAAAATAATCTTGGAAGGCATTGCTTCCACAATCTCCCCCTTTTTGATGATGACAATCCTAAAATCAAGAGGATACATACAAGTTTTGTTCTACCATTCACTCATCTCTTTCTCCCCCTTTCTTTTTGAATTTATGCTTAATTTTAAAGCTTTGAAAATATTATATCTTGATTTCTAAAATACCCATTTTGATGCAAGCTCCATTGGAGCTTGTAGGCCTAGGATCTTCTTCATCAATGGATTCCTTTTCTTCTTGGAAGATGAATGGCAGTGGAATGGAGAAAGGAAGAGAGAGAGGAGACGCCACTTCAAGGAGAAGATGAGTCTAGAAGAAGCTCACCACCATAGGAGGCCATGGATAAGAGCTTGGAGGAAGAAGGAGATGAATGAAGGGAGAGGGAGAGAAGAGCACAAAATTTTGTGCTCTAAATGAGCTTTGAGATCTGAAGTTTAATATTCAAATGATCAAAGTTGAAAAAAATGCACACACATGACCTCTATTTATAGCCTAACTGTCACACAAAATTGGAGGGAAATTCAAATTTCACTTGAATTTGAAATTGAATTTGTGGAGCCAAAATTTCACTAATTATGATTAGTGAATTTTAGTTATGGTTCAGCCCACTAATCCAAGATCAATTCCAAGATTCTCCACTAAGTGTGCTTAGGTGTCATGAGGCATGAAAAGCATGAAGGACATGCACAAAGTGTGACTATATGATGTGGCAATGGGGTGTAGTAAGCAAATGCTCACCCCCCCCCCCCTCTAAAATTTAATTCGATTGGGCTTCTACCAATTCAATTAAATTTATTTCCAACCACACACATCAAATATCCACTTAGTGCATGTGAAATTACAAAACTACCCCTAATACAAAAACTAGTCTAGGTGCCCTAAAATACAAGGGCTGAAAAATCCTATATTTCTAGGGTACCCTACCTACATTATGGAGCCCTAAATACAAGTCCCAAAAATAATGAAACCTTAATCTAATATTTACAAAGATAAGTGGGCTCGTACTTAGCCCATGGGCCCGAAAACTACCCTAAGGCTCATAAGAACCCTAGGGCCTTCTCTTGCATCTCTGGCCCAATCTACTTGGAGTTTTCTATCCAATGCCCTTGCGGGGTAGGATTGCATCATTCCCTCCCCCTTGAAAAGAATTTGACCTCAAATCCCGAGGTTCTTGAAACTCTGGGCTTTTTTCCTCAACACCTGTAAAAAGAACAAAAACATATGTATTAGTGGTGTTTAGTATGTTGAAGTAAGGTAAGGTCTGAAAACTCATTTCCTGGGCATCTTCCCATGAAGGAACATGGTTCCTCACCAACTCAATGAGTGGTGTTACAAGTATAGAAAAATATGGGGCAAACCTTTTGTAAAAGTTTGTTAAGTCTTGGAAGCCCCAAATTTTTCTTACACTTGGTGGAGCGGGCCACTCAGGAATGACCTTTATTCTCTTAGGGTTCATGGGAACCCCTTGATCACAATTTAAAAAATTAAGAAAAGTAAAACAATAGAACATACCTTTTTCTGTATTTTCATGTTGATTATTCCTACCAAAAAGTATGACAAACCTAAGGTGTCCCATATGAGTGCCTAAGTTTGTATTGAAACTAAAAATAAGAACAAACCTACCTAATGAGTCCCTATGTACACAAATCATGAAGATGTTGGGTGCACGAGTGATTTTACAAAAGAGTGTTGCACCACCCAAAACATTCATCACACCACCTATTTTAGGAATTTGGTGCCTAATAATACCTATTTTGGGCACCAACAAAGCACAAGGATTTAATCTCTTGCGAACCAAACCCTCATCCAACAACTCCTTTACTTGAGGAATAAACTCAAGCCTAAGAGATGTGGCAATGCTAACAAGTGTCTTTTTACAAAGGAGAAAATGTGGAGGTTGTCTAAGAAGGGAAATTTCTTTAATATTTGTCTTTATTTCAAAATGTCTTTCCTTCTTAGCTAACCTCTTGGAGGAGACACTTACCTCCTTACACTCCTCCTTAACCATTAAAGGTTGTCCTTCTTCTTGGGGATAGATTTCTTCACTAGATTCTCCCCCCTTTGCTTCTTCACTTTCACTAGAGGAAGGTGAAGTAGTAGCCTCATCTTGGCTACTATAAATGTCTTGGCCCCTCATAATCATGGTTTTCTTGGTGGGGCATTGAGAAGTAATGTGTCCTCTTCCAAGACATTTAAAGCACTTCATGGAGCTAGTCTTCTCTTGCATACTAGCCTTAAGGGCTTGCTTTTCTATTGTCTTCCCCTTATCATCTTTGGGCTTAGAAGGTCTCACCCCTAAGATTCCTTGACCTTGGTCTTTCTTTGGATAAGAGTGAGAGCCATAAGATTTTGAAGTAGACTTCCTTTTAAGTTGTTGCTCTACCCTTATTTCCCAATCTAAATTAGCCTCTACATTGTCCTTCCCATGGAAGTATGGGAGTTTAATGTTAACCTCTTGAGGCTTTCTTTCATTTTCTCTCCTATGGGAGTGAGGTCTAAGATGTGACCTATGCCTTCCTTCATAATAGTCACGAAGTTCTTCACTTAGGCTCTTGTAAGAGTTATGACTACTATAGGAGACATGTTTTTCTCTTTTCATTTCTTTCATTATTTTTCTTCTTTCTTCCTCTCTTATTTTCTTTCTTTCATCTTGACTTATTTCTTCCACTCTTTTTTTACCTTTTTCTTTTCTCTCTTGTTTTTCTTTCCACAACTTAAGGGATCTCAACTCATCTAATATCTTATACAAGGGGTCCTTAGGAGTAGAACCCTCACCATTAACACTAGATGAAGAATGAAGACTCATGTTGGTTCCTAAGTTATGGTTCTTTCTTGTTGGGGGTTTGAAAACAAAAGGTAAAATAAACTATGGTTGAAACTAGCCAAAATAAACACTAAAAGAGATGTGAAAGATAAGGTAAAAACTAATTGGTAAAAGGCAAGCTATCTAGGTGGTTTGACAATGGAGAGTAAAGGAAATAAGCAAGAAATTAAAGTGCAAGAAATGCAAACTAGGCGGATCCTAGGAGTGTTTGGATGACCTCATTTAAGGTTCCCAACAAAACACTCACTATCCTAAGGGGAAATTGCCTAAAATTATTACACACAAATGGAAGTAGGGTGACCTAGCGGAGGCTCCCAACTTACTTCCAATGAAAGGCCTTTTTGTTACAAAATTTGAAAGCAAAGCAAATTGCCAATTACAAAATTACAAAGAAAAAAGTCCTCAATTGTGGTGGCTATTCTCTCTTTAGTGTTTCAATCAATTTGGATTGCTTCTTAGTCCAATAGCTCTTAAGGTGGTTGGCCCCTTGCTTCTTGACTCAAATTCTTCAAGATATGGCACCAATCCTCCTTTCCAATTCCCTATATGGCAACTCACAAGCAAGGAAACAAAGAGACAAGCAATAACCAAAGACAAAAAAAAAATGAAATAAAAGCTAAACCAATAGAGTTTTAACAAGACAAATTTCCAAGGATTATTCAACAATTAAAGCAATGAAAAACACAAAAAAGCAAGCTAGGACTCAAAGAGAAACCTAGAATGGCTCTAGAGTAGAGTAGAAAAACTCTAAAAAAAAAAACTCAAGAAACCTCTAGTTTTGGCACTTGTTTTCACAATAATTTTCAATTGAAATTTCAGAACTAGGATTGGTATAAAATAGGCACCAATTATAGAACAAATTTTGAGCCAAAACAACAAGCACACTTTCCTTTAACTTTTTTTTTCCTGGACACTGATTTTTCTGCCAACTTGTGAGATTTTTCTTTTTTTTTTCCTTTAATCCAAATCGCTTGGTTCTTTTTTTTATAATTTTGGTCCAGATGTCTAGAAAATTCAGTAAAAGTTTCAGCTCAAAAAACGTAGTGACCAATTCCCAGTAATTTATACAAGTTCGTATGTTCAAGCTGCCAACACCAACGATTTCAACCTAGAAATCAAGAGTAGTGTTTATGTTGCTTAAGGCTTGGATAGTTACAGTTTGTGTTTGCTTATGCTCAATTATCTTGAATAACACAATTAAAGAGAGCTTAAGACTTATTTTGATTCACAAATCCAGCCACAACTCAGCACCACAATTCAACTTCATCATAGGCATCATGTAGGAAACTTAGAAAGCAAAAAAAAAGTTCAAGAACAAGACTACTTCTAGGAATTGATTTAGAACATGTTATGAACTAAATAACATGCATGAATTAGACTCAAAATTCAAAAGATAGGCTAAGAATGACAAGAATACATGAACAAATGTATCTAGAATTCAATCAACAAAATAAAATTCAACACAAGCTTAGAACATAATGTGACAATTACTATGACTAAACATGACTCTAAGACAACATGGATTAAGTGATTTACACTTAGATTTTTGTGTTTTTTTTTTCTAATCAATATTTTGGAACAAAATTTAGATCTAAAGGTTCAGCACAAGAATATTATGAATGAAAATTGATAGAACCTAAAATCAACACAAAAACAAGATTCAAGAGTAGATATACAAAATTTGAACCATAGAAATGCAAGAACAAGTGTAGATCTAAGATTTAATCGGTTTATTTTTTTTTTGAATCTACTCTAAACAGCACTAAACCACAATACAATGGAGGATATACATGGAGAATAAGATGAAGAACAAGGAATTAAAGAGAATTAACCGAACAAAAAGATAGAGGAAGCAAAAGAACATCACCTAGATGAAGATGCTCTTGATACCACATGATGCAAGCTCCATTGGAGCTTGTAGGCCTAGGATCTTCTTCATCAATGGATTCCTTTTTGCTTCTTGGAAGATGAATGGCAGTGGAATGGAGAAAGGAAGAGAGAGAGGAGACGCCACTTCAAGGAGAAGATGAGTCTAGAAGAAGCTCACCACCATAGGAGGCCATGGATAAGAGCTTGGAGGAAGAAGGAGATGAATGAAGGGAGAGGGAGAGAAGAGCACGAAATTTTGTGCTCTAAATGAGCTTTGAGATCTGAAGTTTAATATTCAAATGATCAAAGTTGAAAAAAATGCACACACATGACCTCTATTTATAGCCTAAGTGTCACACAAAATTGGAGGGAAATTCAAATTTCACTTGAATTTGAAATTGAATTTGTGGAGCCAAACTTTGGAGCCAAAATTTCACTAATTATGATTAGTGAATTTTAGTTATGGTTCAGCCCACTAATCCAAGATCAATTCCAAGATTCTCCACTAAGTGTGCTTAGGTGTCATGAGGCATGAAAAGCATGAAGGACATGCACAAAGTGTGACTATATGATGTGGCAATGGGGTGTAGTAAGCAAATGCTCACCCCCCCCCCCTCTAAAATTTAATTGGATTGGGCTTCTACCAATTCAATTAAATTTATTTCCAACCACACACATCAAATATCCACTTAGTGCATGTGAAATTACAAAACTACCCCTAATACAAAAACTAGTCTAGGTGCCCTAAAATACAAGGGCTGAAAAATCCTATATTTCTAGGGTACCCTACCTACATTATGGAGCCCTAAATACAAGTCCCAAAAATAATGAAACCTTAATCTAATATTTACAAAGATAAGTGGGCTCGTACTTAGCCCATGGGCCCGAAAACTACCCTAAGGCTCATAAGAACCCTAGGGCCTTCTCTTGCATCTCTGGCCCAATCTACTTGGAGTTTTCTATCCAATGCCCTTGCGGGGTAGGATTGCATCACATTTTCTCTCCATCTTTGGCAACATTAAAAAGCCAAAGTGTGTAAAATAAAATCATACATAAATAATTTTAAAACATACACAAAGCATAATTTGATATCATAAAGTTTAGATACATATCACTGGTCATATATCATCGAAATAACTAAGTTAAAAAAAACACATACTTATAAACAACTAAGAGCAAATAAATATAATTACCATGTTCAGTCATAATTAACCAAGTAGAAAATAATAAAAGCAAACCCAATGTTCAGAGAATAATGTCATAAAACATAGCCAAATACAAGGCTTAAAAATAATAATAATCTAAATCTATGAGGATGGTGGTGGAAAGTCAAAGTATTGACGAATATAACTCAAATCCTCCTCAAGCTGAGTGATGCAAGTATCCATTCTTGTAAATCATGCATCAATGGCATCAATGCAGCTGTCCAAGGAATCAAAATACTCACCAACGAAGGTGTGGAGTCCATCCAATCTGTCAAGAATGTTGTGCATAAGAGATGAAGAATAATCTCTCTGAGGATGTGGTGATGGAGAGCAGTCTTCAGCGGCCTGTACTGGAGCATCCTTCTTCACCCAAGAGCCATCCCTCTCTTTGCGGTATCCGAAAGAGGAGACTACATTCGCACCGATAGAGAACGATCTCTTGACTTTGACAAAGGGCTTAGAGTCAAGAGGGACATTAAAATGTTGTAGAAACATGGTGATCAGATGGGGATATGGGAGTGGAGTATTTGATCGCAATGCCTTATGCATGTGATATCTCACAAGATGGGCCCAGTCGATTTGACGATCGGTTAAGAAAACCTACATAATTATCAAATCTTCCTCAGAAACCTGTGCAAGGTTGGATGATCTAGGGAGTAGGATGCGCACAATCAAGTAGTGAATGATGCGGCATTCGAATGCCAGTGAACCGGAAAGAAGCCTTTCGGTCATATCCGCTTGGTTGGTGCAAACCATCCGGCGAGCATCAGAAACAGAAAAATCGAACTTCCACTCATCATCAAGTGTACCCTCAAATGGTACACCATCACTGGATAATTGAGTGAGTTCAAAGAGAAGGGACTGGTCTATGACCATCTTAATCCCATAAACTTCGGAAATCAAGGAATCTTCTTGAATTTCCAAGTTAGAATACAAGGCTTTAACCAATTCAGGGTAAAAAGGAAGTTTCATGGAGATAAACTGAATTAAACCAGAATTTTGAAATGCTTGAAAGCAATCAAACACTTCATCATCAAAGAAAGCTAAGTCTACGAACTTAGGGTCGATAATGGAACGAGAAGAAAAGAGAGAATTGTACCAGATACGTTGTTCATCCAAGGAAAACAACGTAGGAGATGATATGGAGGGAGGAATTTGGGTTGTATGCACCTTGGATGATCTGTGACTTCGAGTTCCGATGACTGCGGATGAAGTCAAAACGCCCTTTCGCTTCTTTGATGGTTCTGCCATATGAAGGATTTTCTGGAAGTTTTGATCGGTGGAGATGAAAGAGAATGAAAAATGATGAATTTTGGGCTTTGTAGGATGTGATTTGGTCAAGAATTGAGGGAGAAATCAAGTTCTGAAGGTTAGGGATTTTAGGGTCGCATTGCTGTAGAAATCGCATCTTAGCGGTTTCTGAAAATTTCAAATATATAGGAAGAGACACTCTGTAATTGATTACAAGAATATTGTAATCGATTACGTAATCGATTACAAGAATGTTGTAATCGATTACCAGACACTATTTCCTAAAACTAAGTGCTAATTGACTATCAACACTTACCAAAATGAATTTTTTGTTAACATAGAAGATTTTATCATATCAAAATAATTTTATTTGAAATGAAATATAATAGTTTTGAAAAACATAAAATAAATTGAACAATCATTCAAGTAATTCAAACATATCAAACAAGAATTATACAAGGATTGAAGGATATAGAACACAAACATCATCAAACATTTATTTATTTTTTTTAAAAAAAAACTTCTTGTTTTGAGAAAGAAAATAACTCAATCAAACACATAAGCACATACTCATAATAGAAATCAATCAAGACAAACAAATAAAATTTTGTTAGTCATCATATATCAAGTTAATTTAGAAGAAAATTTCAACCCACTTAATTTAAAAGAGAATGGTTTTGATGTTACCTTTTTCATGATTTAAGTGCCTAGATCTTTAAAGATGGAAGTCAGACTTTTGCTTTTTGCTTAATCTTCTTAAGAGATGTTCTCATCGCTCTCATAGTCCTTGGATAGAAGGTTGATCTTCTTCTCCGAACCATCGGATGAGTCATTGTCATCCCATGCAATATACGCCTTCTTGGATCTTCTTTCTTCATGACTTTTCTTCTCATTCTTCTCAAGCCATTGCTCGTTTGAGGGGCAATTTGCTTTGATGTGACCAAGTTGGTTGCACTTGTAGCATCTAAGAGTTGGAGAGTCTTCTTGGAATCTTTTTCCATGGTTGAAATTTTGATGCCTCTCGATTCTTCTCTTCTTGACAAATTTTTGAAACTTCTTCACAAAGAGTGAGAAGTCTTCTTCATCTTCTGATTCTTCATCTTCATTTTCCTCTTGCATTGATGAGGAGATTTTTAGTGCTATGCTTCGTTTCCTCTTGTCTGTTTCTGCATTTTGATTTAGTCATTGGAGTTCCATCTCATGTTCCTGTAATTTGCCAAAAAGGGTGGCAAGAGACATAGAAGAAAGATCTTTACTTTCAGAAATGGTAGTTACCTTGGGCTTCCATTCCCTACTTAAGCATCTCAAAACTTTATTAATTAGATCTTCATTAGGAAAGGTTTTTCCTAAGAAGATAAGGTGATTAACTATGTGTGTGAATCTTTTTTGCATGCTTTGGATGTTCTCATTAGTGTTCATCCTAAATAATTCATATTCATGTGTAAGGGTGTTGACTCTAGATCTTTTCACATCAGTGGTGCCTTCATGTGTAAGTTGGAGAGTATCCCACATCTCCTTTGCATTTGAACAGTTAGACACTCTAAAATATTCATCTATTCCTAGGGCAGAAGTAATACTGTTTTTGGCTTCAAGATTATATTGGACTCTTCTTCTATCTTCTTCAAACCATTTATCTCTTGGTTTTTCTATTGTTGTGCTTGTGCTTGCATCTACTACGGTGGGTACATAAGGTCCTATTTCTATTGCTTCCCAAATGTTTAAATCTATGGCTTCAATAAAGATTTGCATTCGGGTTTTCCAATAGTGGTAACCCTCACCATTAAAGATAAGTGACCTATGGATGGAGTTTCCTTCGGGAAACAGAGAATTTGAGGAGGCCATGAATCTTGAAGTTGTAAAACTTTTCTCAAGATACCTGCTTTGATACCACTTGTTGGATCGAGTGGCCTCAGAATAATTAAGAAGGGGGGTTGAAATAATTATGAACGTGTCTTGACTAATTAAAATTTTATCCTTCTTAATGTTACTAGATTCAATTAGGCTTTACTACTAAGTTACGAGAAAGTAAAGAACAGAAACAATAACTTAGACAAAAGTAAAGCGGAAATAAAAAGTACACAGCGAAAAAGTAAAGAGTGTAGGGAAGAAGAGGACAAACACAAGATTTATATTGGTTCGGCCACAACCCGTGCTTACGTCCAGTCCCCAAGCAACCACTGGTTCTTGAGATTTCCAATAACCTTGTAAAATCCTTTACAAGCAAAGATCCACAAGGGATGTACCCTCCCTTGTTCTCTTTGAACAACCAAGTGGATGTACCCTCCACTTGAACTGATCCACAAGACATGTACCATCTCTTGTTCTCAGTATTACAACCCAAGTAGATGTACCCTCTGCTTGTACCATAAAGGATGTACCCTCCAATGTGTTAAGACAAAGAATTCTTAGGCAGTTAGTCCCTTGAATCTTTGTAAGGGGAAACAAAAGATATCTCAGACGGTTAGTCCTTTCAAATATTTTGTTTAAAGGGAAGAGGAAGAATCAAAAGAATTCTCAGGCAGTTAGTCCTTTGAATCTTTTGGCAAGAGAGAGAAGGAAGAAACAAAAGAATTCTCAGGCGGTTAGCCCTTTGAATCTTTTGACAAGAGAGAAGGAATGAAGAAGAAGAATACCACAAGTTTTTGGTCAATGAACTTTTCTTGAAAGAGAAAGTATTGAACAAAAACTTTTTGAAAGATGAAGAGAAATGAATGAAAGAAGTCTGTTATGCATTCTTTGAAATTTGTGCCATGGTCACATATTTATAGTCATTTGATGACTCAAGTTAAAAGTTGTGACTCTTGGCAATTTCTTCAAAACTTTTCACTTCAAGAGTTGTGACTTTTGTGAAAACTAGTCACTTAAAAGTTGTGACTCTTTTTGAAAACTAGTCTCTTAAAAGTTGTGACTCTTAAAAATCTTCAGAAAACTAGTCACTTTAAGAATTGTGACTTTTGGTAATTTATTTTTCAAAGTAAGTCACCGGTAATCGATTACCATCATAGTGTAATCGATTACACATCAACAGATGTGACTCTTTATGTTTGAATTTGAAAATCAAAATGTTTAGAAACATTGGTAATTGATTACAAGTATTGTGTAATCGATTACACAAGTTTGAAATGATTTGAAAATGTTTTATCACAAGTTGTGACTCTTGAAATTTGAAATCTAATGTTTTAAAACATTGGTAATCGATTACATGATTATGGTAACCGATTACAGCTTTGTAAATCAGTTTAAAAACAATGTTGGCTACTGGTAATCGATTGCTGCCTTCTGGCAATTGAGTACTAGAGAGTAAAACTCTTCGGTAAAATTTTTCTTTTGAAAAAATCTTTTGAACAAAATTGTGATATTCAATAGTTTTTGAAAAACTCTTTTAATACTTATCTTGATTGAGTCTTCTCTTGATTCTTGAATCTTGAGTCTTGATTCTTTACTTGAATCTTGAATCTGGATTCTTGAATCTTGAATCTTGATCTTGATTATTCTTGAATCTTGAATCTTGATCTTGATTCTTGAGACTTGCTTGACTCTTGATTCTTTGGCATCATCAAAATAATCTTGGAAGGCATTGCTTCCACAATGTGCTCTCACATTGTAGTCCTCACTTTTCTACTGCTGATGTATCACTATAGTTGTATGCAATTGTTGTTACAATAAGTAGTTTTGATATAGACTCTTACATAATCACTACTACTGATATACCACTATAGTTGTATGCAATTGTTGTTATAATATATAGTTTTGATACAGACTCTTACATAATCATTATCATCTCTCATCAACATCTCTTTCCTTTCCAATTTTTGCTCTCTCTTTCTTACCTGGGTTTTCCTGGACTTGAGCCATTTCTTGAAGGATGTTGTGACAATCTAATTGTGTTTTACTTTATCTGCGGACTGGGGGCTTAAGATTGATGTTGTTGGATTTTGTTTCCTTCACCTTGCTTCAAATTATGTACCACTAAAATTGCTAGTAGATTGTCTTGAAGAGGAAGAAAAACCTATTTATGTTGGATTTGGTAGCCTTGTGAGTTTCTATGTTCATGTGTTTAGCTCATATGATTACCCTTTGATGAATCTACTGAATACATTATCTAAATATAACTTTTTTCAAATAGCCTTTGCTAGTAGTGTGTGTGTGTGTTTGTGTGCGTGTGTGACTCAGTGGCTTGTTCCACACTCGGGCATTGAATCAAATGTGCCTTACCTTTTGATGTTTAGTTTTGTTTTGAAAGTTGTCAAAGGGAAGTTAAGATATCATATTTTTTTAGTTGTTCCAAGGAGTGCCCATAACTTCATATTAGGTGTTTCAAACTAAATCCACTTAAGAAGAAAGACATTTTGAATGATAAGATTGTATACAATGAGAAACAAAATTAGAAAAGGCATGCTCTAGAAGTGAAAATAAAGGCTCTTCCATTTCATGTATTTGCAAAAGTAGAGAAATAAAATTGTGAAGAAACAAACCTCTACTTGTACTGAGCTATAATTCTACATTTGATTGTATTAATTATCAAAATAGATGTATGCCATTATTAAACACTGCAACCTCTATTCTAATGTAATTTTTTGGTTGGAGTTTTGAACAGCCTTTACAACAAGAGAAAATGATGCGAATTATAATTCAAGCTCTCAACGACACAGGGCAGAGAGGTGTCATCAACAAAGGCTAGGGTGGTCTTGGATCTTGTGAGTCATGATTAGTTATTTTTTGTTAGCTTTTGTTATTAGTTGTTTCAATATACTTTGTGTATATCTACAAAGCTCCAAAGACTATAATTCACTCTCCTACTAAATAAGATTCATAAAAAGTTCTTGTGGGGAAATGGTGAGGGAAGGGGGTAAATTGAGCAAGGGTCTCTCAAGTAAAAATGGTTTCTCAAGTCAAAAAATAAGGAGGCAATGAGGATATAAATAATCTTTGGCACCACTCACTACTACAATTTTTAGATTTAACATCGCAAGGTTAACATCGGTTATTCACAAAACCGATGTTAACAAAAGCGCGGTGGCATTTTTGTAAATAAGTAGACATAGTTAACATCGGTTTCGGAAAAACCGATGTTAACTACTCGATATTAACATCAGTTATTTAAATAATCGATGTTACTATGGAGTAGTTAACATCGGTTTTGGAAAAACCGATGTTGGTGTGTCGTTGTTAACATCGGTTTGGGAAAAACCGATGTTATGGAGTTGATTTTAACATCGGTTTTAAGAAAACTGATGTTACCTAGTTGATGTTAACATCGGTTATTTTTAAAAAAACCGATGTTGTTGTCATTATATATTAAAAATCTGAAATTGCACAACCCGCGCGCTCGAACCCTATCGTTCTTCTTCTTTCTCCTTCTGCCTGAGTTCGTCTTTGCGCAACCACATTGTGGAGTTCGTGTTTGTGGAGTTCGTCTCTACCACTTATCGATTGGGGTACGTCCTTTCGTTTTAACATTTGCTCACTTTCGCAGGTCGAAGAAATCTAGGAAAGGAAAGAGTCCCGGAAAGGGTGGGAATCGATTTTGGAAGTGCATTGTGGTTCGCCTTAAGACTCCCAGGGCGTTCTTCTTCTTTCTCCTTCTACCCTAAGTTCGTCTTTGTCGCAAATTGGGCTGCGCTTCCGTGACTGCAACCACATTGTGGAGTTGGTCTTTGTGGAGTTCGTGTCTGCCACTTATTGATTGAGGTACGTTCTTTCGTTTTAACATTAGGCGTTCCTCATTTTAACATTTTCTCACTTTCGCAGGTCGAAGAAAACTACAAAAGGAAAGGGTGGGAAGTGATTTTGGAAGTCCATTGTGGTTGGATTTAAGACTCCCAGGGAAGCCATCGAAGGTATGTCTCTGTTGTCATGTTTTGAAAGCAATTGCTTAACTTTGTATATATGATGTCTACTTTGCTGCTCAGGTGATTTGTTCGTCTTCTTTAGTCGCTGTCAAGGTTCGTTGATGCTTGTGTTCTGTGTGCTGCTAAGTGATCAACGCTGATTAGGAATATCTCCGCCACTGACGACAATTGACAATCTGTGAGTATATGCATCTATATTTGTGCTTCTTTTCAAGATGAGAATATGGTTGTTGCTAATAATTAAAATATGTTGTGTTGTAGTTCCTTTGGGTATTTGTATTCTATAGTAATGGATTTGAGTCATTTGATGTCGCGGGATGTATTCTTAAAGTCCAATAAGCTGGTTTAAAATAAAGTCCAATATTGGCCTAGAACCTAAGCCAAGTTATGTCTAAATATGAAAAAAATATAATGCTTGAAATGGAGTATGGGTGTGAGATGCTAAAGTATATTGATTGCTTGCTCTTGTACTATTTGCATTGTGGGGATATAGTGCTGGATTTGTTATGGGAAATTCTTTGATAAACCTAAAACTCTATATGTCATCTTAAAACCTAAAACCTAATGGTGTGATTCTGCTGTGAGGATATGATAAACAGCCTGGGGTACCATTCTGCTAGTGATTCCTGTTGATTAATCCACTTGTGTTTCCAGAATCTAATTTTCTCTCCATCTCCCACCTTCCACCTCATGTTATTTTGAATAACCACTCCCTATTGTGATTGATTAAAAGCGTGTTTTAGATCCCTCCACTAAACAGATTGCTTTGCTGAGTTTCCTGTTTCTTCAAGGTTCCTCCATCCACCATATTTCGATTTCAGAACTCTGGTCCACAGCTCACCATTTTCTTGCATTAATTGCCACTTCCATTTTCCAAGTAGTGCGAGGTTGAATGTTTCAATATCCTTGATGCCCAAGCCAGCCTTTTCTTTTGGTAAGCATACCGATTTCCATTTAATCCATGCAATCATTTTGTGAATTGCCTTCCTTCATAAAAAACTTTGCTGCAACTTTAAAAATTGCCTTATGAATTTCTTCGTCCATGAAAGGTGCCAGAAGCTCGTTATTCTGCGGTTGATTAACAGTTTGAAACCTGATTCCATCAATCTTGGGTCGCTGACCAATTGGTTCTTGGAACCTATGGAAGAAAAAGGATTTCACCTCTCCCTTCACCTTGTGTGGGTCGTCAGTCCATGAACCATCAATGAATACCCCCCTGATAGAATTTCTATTTCGGTTAGCATTCATCAATAGGTGGAAAAAACGTGTGTTACAATCGCCTTCTTTTAACCATCTTCATTTGGATTTCTGCCTAAGTAAGGATTGATGGGCTTGGGCAGCAACCCAAAGAGATTCCTATAACTGTTTCCTCTCCAATTTTTCTTGCTCTGTTAACTGTCTATGTATGCATTGAGTTCTCCTCCAGTTTATTTAAATCTGATTCCAGCTTTGTGACCTTTTTGAATGTATCTCAACAAACTTCTTCTTCCTCTCTCATGAAGAATTCTTCTTCTTCTTCCACTCAGAGGAAGTGTGCTTTTGCTAGAAAGTGTGTTAGGCTGGTCAAAGAGCAAAGGGCTCGTTTCTACATCATGAGGCGCTGTGTCATTATGCTCATATGCTGGCATGAGTACAATGATTCATGAAACACAACAAAAAGGATCTACCAAGTTCAAAAAAAGTACTCTTTTTTTCTTAAGTCCCTCTTTCTTCACTTTGTATGAGATCCTTCCTGTTGGGCATGAGCTTTTTCTTGGAGTCAACAAGTGTACATAGAAATTTTTTTTTTTAATTTTTCTTCTCTTGTGGGCTAGAATTATTGAATCATGGTTTTTTGTTAGGTTGGGGTTTGAACTTCCATTTAAGGGAGCTCATCTTCATGGTTCTGGTGGTGTTTTTAAGTTTAATTTCTTGTGTACCTGAGAATAGGGCAGATATATGGTACATTAGAATTGAGAAATTAGTTGAAACATATACTTAAGCTTAAGCATTTAATTTTTATTTTTCTTGTCTGGGATGAAATTTATTTTGACCGTGTTTTTGGTTATGGGCTAAATTTTTGTTTCTGGGAGTTGTTGTTGGTCTTTGGGATTGAAGAAGAAGTGATGGATGCTTGAGATCTAAAATCTGAGTAGAGATTCCATTCAACCATTGCTGGGGTAATGAGGTGAAATGAGGTGTGAGCTGGGCTCTGTGTAGATCTAATGGAAGTTGTATTTTTACCAAGGGAGAAATTGGGCACATGTTCATGAATCGTGTCAACTATGGCACTGCTGCTCTTTTCTGATTTCCGAGTGCCTAGAGACTTACTTTGGGAGTTATAAGCCATCTTTTTTTTTGAACGGCCAAAGATAATATTATATATATGATAAGAATAGTACCAGAAGTACTACAAGGAAACAAAGGATATAGTAACTCCTAAAACACAAGAACATAACCCGCAAATAACAAGCCAACAAAGAATAACAATGCCCAACCCTACAAATCACACACTAGGTAAAAGACAAAGACATAGTTGATGACCATTGGAGAAAAGGAACATTGAAGTCCTTTTCCCACCCCCTCAGCCATGACCAAGTGAGAAAGATTGCATTATCCACCAATTTGGAAATGACAAAAGGCTGATTATTAAAAATCATGTCATTTCTGAGGTTCCATATGGATCTTGTAGTTGCTATCCACCAGACCTTCCTCCTTCTATTGGAGTTCCTCGAGCCAGCCAAGGAGCAGTGCTGAAGAAAGTTATCCATAGGGTTGCTGTGCAGAGCTCTATCTTCCCTGACCCAGGAATTAAATTCCCACCACAAAGGCATAATTTTATGGCAAGTGAAAAATAGGTGGGAGGAAAATTCAACTTGGCTTTGACAGAAGGGGCAGAGGTCGTTTTGAAGGACAATCTGCCTCCTAATTAGGTTTTCCTTAGAAAGAAGCCTATCCCAGAGTAATCTCCAAGCAAAAGATAAAGTTGTAGGGGGGATTTTGATTTCCCATAGTTGTCTGAAGCCACTAATGGGCTGATGAGGTAACTGATCAGCTTTGATACAATTATAAGCAAAATTTGTAGAAAAGATCCCACTTGGTTCAGCTCCCCACACCTAAGAATCCATCAAGGCTGCATTAGTGCTTACTGCTGCAGTCTGGTCAATAAAAGCTGAAGCTCCCCCCAGTTCATTGTCAAATAGATATCTTCTCTAGGAGAATTTCCACTCCCAACCAGATTCTCCAAAGATCCCCATGCTTGCCACTGTCTTTAATTTTTGGGATGATATTTGATATAATTCTGGGTATCTGTCTTCAAGAGTAATTCCATCTCCCACCCAAGAGTCTTCCCAAAATAGGATTTGATCACCACTGCCCAGTTTCCAGCGAAATTGCTTATTGACAGCAACCATGCTGCTATGATGAATAATAGATCTTAAGTCAGACCACCAAGAGGAAAAAATCTGCTTAGGAGGGCCCTCTTCCAACCTCTCCAACCTCTGTACTCTGAGGTGAGTATTCTGCTCCATAGATGATCTTGTTGTTGGAACATCAACAATTTCCACTTGATAAGAAGAGCTCTATTAAAAGCCTTGATATCTTTGATACCCAACCCTCCCTTTTCTCTAGGAGCACACACTTGGTTCCATGCAATCCAAGCTATCTTTTTTCCTTCTAAATTTCCACCCCAAAGAAATTGTCTTTGAATAGCAATGAGCCTCTTAATGACTGCTAAAGGGGCCCTGAAAAAAGACATATAAAACAAAGGCAAAGCTGTCAAGACAGCATTAATTAAAGTAATTCAGGCTTAGGAAATACTGCATTCACATAAAATTCTGAGAGGAACCTTAGGAACTTAGGCTTCAGCTCGTTCCAGAAGTGCTTTATGAACCTAAAATTAAGTTCATCTGGCCCTGGGCTTTTGTCACTCCCACAAGCCCACACAGCACTAGAGATCTCCTCCTCTTTTAAAGGTTCCACCATCATATCTCTCTGGTTAATGGATAAAACATTAAAGGAAACCCCATCCAGATTGGGTCTGTTCAAGGAAGGTTCTGCAAATCTGCCTTGGAAGTGATGGAGAATTGCAGCCTTAACCACAGCAGGGTTGTTACCCATCTACCCTCAATGTGCAACCCTCTCAAGGCATTCCTTCTTCTGCTAAAGTTTATAATTTTGTGAAAATAAGAGGTGTTGCCATCACCCTCTTTGATCCACTTGCTTCTAGACTTCTGTCTCACTATTGATTCATGAAGAAAAGACTGCTCCCATAGGTCAGCCTGTGTCCTCTTGAGCTCTTGGACTTGCTGATCAGAGGGGTGAGCTGTTAGAGAGTTCTCCAAATCATTCAACTTTTTCTGTGTTTGCTTCACCTTGCTACCCGAATCTCCACAATTATCTCTGCTCCAAGTTTTTAGCCTATGCTTGAGGTTCTGAAGTTTGCATTTTAATGCATAACCCCCCATCCCATAGGCTGATTTGCATACCAGCAGTCCCTGACCACCTTAGTGTAATCCTTATTAGACAACCAAGCATCAAAGACCCTAAAAGGCTTAGGGCCCTAATCAGTATGTTTAGAATTCATGAGAATGGGGCAATGGTCTGAATAATTCCTTTCAAGGATGAATTGGGAACTATCAGGTCATTTACATAACCAATCATCAGAGGCTTCCCCACACAGGGAATATCATCTACCTCCATTGCTTCTTTTCTATCTCTGCACTCTATAGAGGCATAGCTATGAAGAATATCTGAATTAGTTGTAGCTGCCTCCATGCCTATATTTTCTCCAAGATGCCATAAGTGTTGAGCCTCTTCCAACACCTCTGCACTACACTCAATAATGCTTTTTAGCCTCCTTTCTGCTTCCACATTACTTTGATTGCTAGCCTTATCCTGGTTGGGAGTTTGAATTGCTGAAACATCATCTCCTTGTTGAAGCTGAGGGTGATTTCCCTCAATCTGCAGGGGTCGAGCTTTAAGGAGGGAGTGTTTTTGCCGTATAGTATGATTCAATTAGAACTATCAGTGTATGCCGTATACATGGTAAAATTTTGACTATGATAGGCAAAATTGACTTATTGGCCAGAATTTGTTTATTGTTGCAGTGAAATTTTATTTTTCTGCTGGTTTAAGTTGATTATGGATGTTGTATTTTAATTGAAATGTAGATAATAGGCTTTAAAAGGCTTTAAATACACTATGGATAATTTCTGTATGCTTTTTTTTAGGCTTATCATTTACTACTGCTAATTGGCATTGCTGTGGAAGCTCTTTGATTATAGCAACTCCAGGTACGTTTGTACGGTCTACTATCTTTATATGTATTATGATAGACTACTGTTTTGACATTTGTCATAGCATTTATATACACATATGCTACTGTATTTGTTTGGTAGATAAATTGTTGTATTTGTTTGACTAACTTATCTAAGATCAATTAAGTATTTGTCAATAGTACTCCTCCCCTAAAGCTATCTTTGAAATCCAGCTTGTGCTGTTGACACACACACATAGGCACACACACACACACACAACCACAAACCCACACACACACACACACAGAGCCAGACACACAAACACACACACACAACCATAGACACACAAACACACACACACACACACACACACAGCCACAGACACACAAACACACACACACACACACACACACAGCCACAGACACACAAACACACACACACAGACAGCCACCCACACACCCACACCGACATAGACACACACAACCACACACATAGACACAAACACACACACACATACACACACACAACCACACACAGAGAAACACACCCACACCCACATACACGCACAGCCACACACACAGAAACACACACACACCCACACCCACATACACACACACACACACACAGCCACACACACAGAAACACACACACACCCACACCCACATACACACACACACACACATAGACACACACAGACAGCCACACACACACACACACAGAAACCATCAGCATTTTCCTATAATTTTCAATAAATTTCCATCTTTCAATTTCTTAACCAGTGCCCTTAAGTGGTATATGTTATACATGTTTTTTTTTATCAAGAAAGATAAGTATATATATAGATAATTGAGTACCAGAGGTACTGAAATACAATTTTTGTTGCCCAAGCTAGTGGTTCGAGATTAGACTGAATGGAGTCTAAAAAGGAACCACAGCCAGGCCATAGACCATATTAATGAAAAACTGCTAATCTAAAGTTCTATTTTGAGCTATTACACTATCCCTTCTCTAAGATTACTAGACCATTGGTTAAAATGACAAAAAAAATCCTTCTCCAAATGCCTCAGCCAAGTCCACAACAAGAAAGCTGCTTCACCAATCAATTTGTTGTTGTCTAATGTTTCATTGGAGAATACTATCTTATTCCGCTACTGCCAAATGGTCCAAGTCACTGCCACCCACCAGCATTTCCACCTAGTAGCCCTTCTCCCCTCATTCAATATATCTTCATGCTGTAGAAAATGTTGTCTTGGATCTTTTGGAAAAGCTGCAGATTTGTTCACCCAGGATAATGATTCCCACCAAATAGGGATGATTCTATTGTAGTGGAAAAACAAATGTCCTGCTTCCTCTTCCTCTCTGCTGCAAAATGGGCAGTGCCTATCCAATATATCTATTTGTCTCCTGTGTAAGTTTATTCTAGTGGGTAGTCTATCTCTAAGAAGCCTCCATGCAAATACTGCATATTTGGTTGGAATCTTCAGCTGCCACAGCTCCTCAAAAGCCATGTCCTTGATCCCATCAACTATAGGCCCCCTCATTACCTTGTATGCAGATTGCACCGAGTAGCTCCCACTTGGATCTGCCATCCACACCCATGCGTCTCTTCCATTTTGCTGAATAACTGACCTTTCAACATCTTTTAGGAAATTGACAGCCATTGTTATCTCATTGTCGAACAATGGCCTTCTCCAAGATAGATTCCACTCCCACTCCCCATCTTTGTACCCTCTCATCTGCTGTATTAATTGATTTTGTTGTTCCGAGATTAGGAACAATCTAGGATATCTAACTTCCAATGAAACCTCATCATGTATCCACTTATCCTCCCAAAATTTAACCCTTTCTCCGCCCCCAACCCTCCATTTAATGCCTTTTTAGTTTCATTCACAAACTCAGATGACAAAATCACTAAACCTCCAATGACAAGGTCAGGCCTAATGATCCACAAAAAGGGTTTCTTGTTGTCGGCCAAACCCCAACCAAGAACTAACATGCTTTCCATCAGCAACCTTCTAAAATCCAGAGCCCATCAAAACCTTTCCTTTGGCAGAATTATTAACCTTATGTCGTGCAAGGACTCAACTTCCTGCTTCTTCTTTTTCTTCTTCTTATGCATTTCACCCCATCCACATTTTCTTCTTCTTCTTGTTGACTAAAATTTTCACCATCAGCATTCCTACTCTCACTTTGTTGCCTTTTGAACTGATCAAAATTCACATGCCGAAGGCTCAGCTCCTTGTTAATATCAACACTTTGAATAGAATTTCCCACTACCTTCCCACTGTCATTACCATTCTCTATTCTATGCGTTTTGTGCTTGTTATGAGAGTCACATGATCCAAGCTCCTTGTGGAGGTGGTTGAGCTCGTTGAAAGATGCAGAAGCTCGGTGGAGATATGCATTGATGACATCATAAGTACCATTATCAGCAGAGACAAACTTTGTCAGAGCTCAGAGCTAAATGCATTGCAAATGCCTAGCAACTTTGAACTTATGTCGAAGTACACATCTATCCATTTGTCCTCCTAATCACTCAGAGGAAGCTCAAGGGCAGTCATAAGGTGAGGATTTCATACCCACAGACCCTCATGATACACACTCATACACATATACCCAACTACAATAATAAAGCATAAGCACCCTTGAAACCCAGCATTTGAAATTAGTTACATAAACAACTGCTGATGTCTATATTTGTCTGTAATTGAATTTGACCTTTTGTATGTTGTTGTATGTGATCAGTGTAATTTGCTATATAAACAATTGTTGTTCATGGTGAGTAAACCTTAGATTCCCGTTTGAGACTGAATGCAATGACTCTTGCGGACAGTTTGCATTAGTCATTGTATTTAGTCTTGAATTGTCCGTTTGGACAGTTTGGGGAGACTGATATTTTTATGTTAGATTCATTCGTGAAGGTTATTATTATTTTCATTAATTTGATTAAATTTCGGTTCAATGCATTTCAAGTTGTTCTCCGAGTGCATACTTGATTATCATGAAATTCATTTCACTGATGTGATGTAGTGTACTTAGAGACCAATGCGAAATGCTGCCGAAATTTAGTCAAATTTTTGTAAATAATGGTAACCCTGACGTTTGAAGCTAACATAAAAGACAATTTTCCTAAATGGGATAGGGCCACACCTATAAATAAAAAAGTGAGATTTTCATGCATGGAATTGCTTAGATGGATCGAAGTTGGATGAATGAAAGTCGCATGAGCCCAGAATATGAGGATGGCGTCGAACAGTTCTTGCAATTTGCTTCCGAAAGAGGTCGACCAAATGAAGAAGGAAAATATTTTTGTCCTTGCATCAACTGTTTGAATGGAAGACGACAATTACTGGATGACATACGGGACCATCTATTGTGTGATGGGATTAAGAAGAATTACACGACGTGGATATGGCATGGTGAAGTCACATACATGCAGAGTGGGTCACAAACTAAACCGTTTGATGTAGAAATGGAAGATCGGTTAGAGGACATGATTCGTGACCTTGGACAAGAGTCTTTCCAGCAAGCACACACCCCTGTGTATGAAGGATTGCAGAGTGATTCTAAGAAGCCTTTGTATGCAGGGTGCAAGAATTCCTTAACCCTGTTGTCTGCTGTGTTAAGTCTGGTTAATGTCAAGGCTAGGTATGGGTGGAGTGACAAAAGTTTCACCTTACTGCTTGAGGTAGTGCACAATCTGCTTCCAGAGGACAACACATTGCCTAAAAGTTACTATAAGGCGAAAAAGATATTGTGTTCGATGGGTATGGAGTATTAGAAGATTCATGCTTGCCCCAGTGATTGCATACTGTGCAGGCATGAATTCCAAGAAATGTCTAAATGCCCTATCTGTGGGACTTCACGGTACAAAGTGAAGGATGAAGAAGAAAGTAGTTTTGATGACAACTCCAACAAGGGCCCCCCAGCGAAGGTTTTGTGGTATCTTCCAATCATTCCAAGGTTTAAGCATCTTTTTTTCTAATGAGGATGACGCAAAAGACCTTACATGGCATGCAAATGGAAGGATTTCTGATGGAATGGTCCGTCATTCGGCTGATTGCTCGCAGTGGAAGAAGATTGATGGTTTGTATCCGGATTTCGGGAATGAGCCAAGAAATCTTAGATTTGGACTAGCCAGTGATGGAATGAATCCATATGGCACCTTAAGCACTCAACACAGTTCATGGCCAGTTCTGCTAGTAATTTACAATTTGCCTCCTTGGTTGTGCATGAAGTGAAAATACATGATGTTGTCTATGATGATATCGGGCCCAAGACGGCCAGGAAATGACATTGATGTTTATCTAAGTTCGTTGGTTGAAGATCTGAGAAAGTTGTGGGACGAGGGGGTTGTAGTGTTTGATGAGTTTCGCAAATAGACCTTTGAAATGCATGCAATGCTTTTTTGTACCATTAATGACTTTCCAGCATATGGGAATCTCAGCGTGTCATACCCTAATTTCGTCCGGGGACTTTTGCTTGATGACATGCGACCTTTCTTTGGTCCTTGCGAGGTGCTTGGCACCCATCATTAGGCAATTTGTGAAATTCCAGGACATGCCGGAAAACCAAAAAAATATTGATGCACAATCCGTAAGTTTCCGTGATACACCGGAAACCAAACGGAAGCATCGTTGCGTAATTAAGTGAGGTTCCGTAACATTCCGTAAGTCAAAAAAAGGGATGATTATGTAATCCGCAAGGTTCCGTAACATTACGGAAAGAAAACAAGTATCGTTACGAAATTCGTAAGTTTCCGTAACTTTACGAAAAAGAATCACCAAAAAAAAGCAGAGGGGTGTACTTAGTAAAAATGGGGGTGCAAATAGCACCCAGGCCCACTTGGGCCCCCCAGAATATTCCTCCAGAAGGCTGTTGCTTCTGGAGGAAGCAACCTGGCTCGCCTGGGCGAGCTGGGCGGCAACCACCTCCCTTATTTTGCTATAAATAGGGGAGGAAGTGAAGAAGAAAAGGGTTCAGCCCCTTAGGCACTTCTCTCTCTTTCGAATTTGCTTGAAAAAATTGTTTCCGTGAAGAAAATCTAAGCCGAGGCGCTTCCGAAACGTTTCCGTAACATTTTCCGTGAAGAATTTCGCGAAGGTTTCGACCGTTCTTCGACGTTCTTCATTCGTTCTTCATCGTTCTTCGATCTTCAACGGGTAAGTACCTCGAACCAAGCTTTTCGATTCATTCTATGTACCCGTAGTGGTCCACATTGTGTTTCGTGCATTTTTATTCTCGTTTTGTTTACTTTTTATACCCCCTCTTGACGTGCTTAAGCCATTTTACTTAAGTCATTTCTCGCTTAACTTAAAAATAAAATCAATTTCCACCGAACGTTTGAATTGTATTATCCGTTAACTTCGGTTAAAATGAATTCCGACCATTCGGTCGTGCCGTAACCACGTTGGAAATAAAAAAAAAGGGTAAAAAAATAATATAATAATAAAAAAAAACATCTTTTAGTAAAATAAAGCGGAAAATCAATCGGACGTTTTCTCTTTGGGATTTCTCATTCTTAATCGAATTGATTAATAACTAAAGTGAAACTAAGGCTAAAATCAACTCGCCTAGTCAAGCTCGTCCACAAAAATAGGCTTTTGAAGTTTGTCATTTCAATTTCTCACTAAGTAAAATGGATCATTTTTAAGGTCCAACGCCTTAAAATGATCACCACTTAAGTAAAAAAGGATCACTTGATAAAAAAGAACTACGTAGGTCTGATTTCCTCATCGCAAATTGAGGAATACGTAGGAGCAAAGGGAAACACCCTTGTCGACCACAAAAAGAGAAAAATATAAAAAGGGTATAAAGGATATAGAGACATAAAAAGGGAACATAAAAAAAATCAAAGTCATGTTTGCACATTCGATTAAAGGCTGCCGTCCCTTGGGACGGACGTGTGGGGTGCTAATACCTTCCCCGTGCGTAAATACAACTCCCGAACCTTTCATTTAAAAGTTCGTAGATCGCGTCTTTTCCGGTTTTTCCGACGTTTTCCTCAAATAAACGTTGGTGGCAACTCCGCGCGTATTCCTTTCGTGGAACACGCATCCTGCGAGTCACGCGTCGCCCTCTCGCCGAAGGGTAGGTTGCGACAGTTGGCGACTCCACTGGGGACTGTTTTTAGAGAGTTAGGCCATTTAATTTTGTGCAATGTTTTACCATGACTTATCCCTTTGTTAGTTTCCCTTCATTATGTTCTTGTGTGTATAAGCTCTTTATTGCTTTTAGTACGTTTTAAAATGTATGCATGAGGTAAATATTTATTCATTTGATGCACATAAACACCAACACTATTTGCACACACTGTGAGTGAAAAAGGGCCCTATACCCGGGTTCGTGGGAACATAAGGAGTGGAGGTGAATCTGTGATCATGCTAGGTCTCCGACTTGCTTGATTACAGTGAACCTTCATCTAGAGCTTTTCTCTTTGAAAACTTATTGTTGCTAGTAGTCCCTACTGCTACAATATGTTCTTCAAAGAGGATAATACCTCTAGAAACCATCAAAAGAGATATGACTACCTTGGGGGTTATCACTAAATGCCTAGTTAGTTCTCTCCCTTATAGGTCCCTTAAATAGGGGCACGAGCAAACACGCTGCGTGCCATTTTTCACACTGCCATGCATAAGTATCATATACCCTTTTGCTTATGTTCAGTGAATATTGTCATACTGTGTACATTCCCGCATTGTGTCTTTTGCATGGGCATCGCATATGGGTTCTGTCTTGATCCCTTTTGTAAACAAAACAACGGAGGGTCCGTGTCGCCTTCTTAAAAACGTATGTTGGGGCATTTTGCTACCCCTAGACGTTGTGTCTAAGATGGGGACGAATTCCCCGGACCCCCGCATTCCTAGATTGCATCTGTGTTATATGCATTCCTTCATGCATTCATCCATTCCACCCATGAGATATCGGAGTTTTGATTTGCACCAGCTTTTGTCTCACTTTAGCAAGCATGGGAACAAATCAAACCGGCAAGAGGTTCTACCAAGTCAAGGTTAAAAACTTAGATACCACCAGCATCAAGGAATTAGGGCGGTTGATGGAACCTCTCCAAATGCAAGCTTTCCGCAAGACTTACGGAAAGATCTTAGAGTTGACCTTAGCAGAGGTATCCATAGAAGCCATTGCATCACTCACCCAATACTACGACCAGCCTTTGAGATGCTTCACATTCGGAGACTTCCAATTAGTACCAACCATTGAAGAATTTGAGGAAATTCTAGGATGTCCTCTCGGGGGAAGAAAACCATATCTTTCATCCGGGTGTCTCCCCTCTTTGAGCAGAATTGCAACTGTGGTCAAGGATTCAACAAGAGGTTTGGACAGCATAAAACAGACTCGGAACGGCATAGCGGGCCTACCACGGAGGTACCTAGAAGACAAGGCGAGGGGTATGGCCAATCAAGGAGATTGGGTCCCGTTTATGGATGTGTTAGCTTTGCTAATTTTTGGGGTCGTCCTCTTTCCAAACGTGGATGGTTTGGTGGACCTAGCAGCAATCGACGCTTTCCTTGCCTACCACCATAGCAAGGAAAGTCTGGTGGTAGCTGTCTTGGCAGATCTATTTGACACATTTGACCGAAGGTGCGAAAAGAGTAGCGCACGGATCATCTGTTGCTTGCCCGCCCTCTGTGTTTGGTTGGTTTCGCACTTGTTCCAACAAGACACAAGACATCCATGTCCGCTCCTGAGCCATCGCTCGTGTACTGAAAAGAGGAGAATAGATTGGGACCAGCTTTTGGCCGGGATAGGAGGTAGAACAATCAGTTGGTTCCCCCGATGGAAGGAAGGAAAAGAAGGAGTCCTTTTCTCATGTGGAGGATACCCAAACATTCCGCTGGTAGGAACGAGGGGTTGTATTAACTACAATCCCGCGCTCGCTATAAGACAACTAGGGTACCCCATGAGGGGAGCACCGACGGAAGAAAGCATGTCTCCTTTCCTTGTGAGGGATTTCGGCGCACAAAATTCCAAGACTATACAAAGAATCCATAAGGCATAGGAAACCTCGTTAAGGAAAGATCAAGAGCTTAGAGGCATTCGTAATGGCATCATTGGTGGCTACCATGAATGGCTGAAAGTTCATATACGAGGTTTAGATTGGCTCACCAAGTTAAAAGTCGTCAGCGAAGAGAGTTTTGAAGCACCGGAAGAGGACGAAGAAGTCCAAGCTCTCAAAAGCGAGTTAGGAAAGGCGAAATTAGCCAAGGAGAAGTTCAAGTTGGCCGCAACACACATTCGGAAGGAGTGTGCCGGGTTACGGGAAGAGAATGCAATTACCGCAAGAGCCCTTGAACAAGAGACCAAGAGGGCTCGCAAGGAAGAGTATGGCCGGAATAAATTTCGCGGAGCTCTATGGGGTAGCAATAGTGAACTCAAGCTGCGAAGGGAAGAGAGGGACCAGTCGCGAGCACATAGCATGGTTCTAAAAAAGGAGTTAATTGCTTGTTCAAGGTCCGAAAGAAGCTTGTCTCAACGTTTATGCGAGACGGAGACCAACATGCTAGCTATCATCGCCAAGTACCAAGAAGAGTTAGGTCTAGCCACGGCCCACGAGCATAGAATCGCGGACGAGTATGCTCAAGTATACGCGGAAAAAGAGGCTAGAGGAAGGGTGATCGACTCTTTACACCAAGAGGCAACCATGTGGATGGATCGGTTTGCTCTTACCTTGAACGGGAGTCAAGAACTTCCCCGCTTGTTAGCCAAGGCCAAGGCGATGGCAGACGCCTACTCCGCCCCCGAAGAGATTCATGGGCTTCTCGGCTATTGTCAGCATATGATAGACTTAATGGCCCACATAATTAGAAATCGTTAGGAAACTTGTATGGTCTCTCAGACCTTGACTAGATACGACTTCCTTTTTGAAATAAAATGAGTTGGTCCCATGTTTCTACTCCAAAAAGCTTGGGCAAATCAAATCACTCCTACATTTCATCTCTAGCATGCATTTTCTTTCTTTACCCACTCCTCACGTTTGGTTTTTTAGGGAAAAACACCATAACTAAACGCGCCGCAAGGTATCCCTATCGCACCAGATCCAAATCTAGAACGATGGGTGATCAAGAGGAGACGCAGGAACAGATGAAAGCCGACATGTCGGCTCTGAAAGAACAAATGGCCTCCATGATGGAGGCCATGTTAAGTATGAAGCAGCTCATAGAGAAGAACGCGGCCACCGCCGCCGCTGTCAGTTCGGCTGTCGAAGCAGACCCGACTCTCTTGGCAACTGTGCACCATCCTCCCTCAAACATAGTAGGACGGGGGAGGGACGCACTGGGGCACGATGGCAGCCCTCACCTGGGATACAACCGAGCGGCTTACCCTTATGGATTGCCGCCCAACTATTCACCACCCGTCTTGCAAGAAGATGCGGGCCACATTGCTTCTCCCGTCCATGAAAGAGAGCCTCCTCAGCAGCCCGACGAAGTCCACAAAGACCCTCAAGACTATGCTCGAAGGGATGTCGAGTTCTATCCCCCGATCCCCGAAGGGCCGGCACCAGGCACGTTGCCTCAACCCAACATCGCAGCACCACCAATAGTTTTGTCCAGGGAAGGGACGCCTCAGGCAACTGAAGAAAGGAGGAAGCTCGATCTCCTTGAGGAAAGATTGAGGGCCGTGGAAGGATTTGGGGATTATCCGTTCGCAGACATGACGGATCTTTGCTTAGTACCCGATGTTGTTATTCCCCCGAAGTTCAAAGTGCCGGACTTCGACAAGTATAAAGGGACGACTTGTCCCAAAAATCATCTCAAGATGTACTGCCGTAAGATGGGCGCCCACTCTAAAGATGAAAAGCTATTAATACACTTCTTTCAAGATAGCTTGGCCGAAGCCGCGGTAGTGTGGTACACTAATTTGGAAGCTTCCCGTATCCGTACTTGGAAGGATCTGATTACTGCCTTCCTAAGGCAGTATCAGTACAATTCTGATATGGCTCCCGACCGTACTCAACTGCAGAATATGTTCAAGAAAGAGGGTGAAACCTTTAAAGAATATGCGCAGCGATGGAGGGATTTGGCGGCACAAGTAGCTCCTCCCATGGTTGAGAGAGAGATGATCACCATGATGGTAGACACTCTGCCAGTATTCTACTATGAGAAGCTAGTAGGTTACATGCCGTCCAGCTTTGCGGATCTAGTGTTTGCCGGGGAAAGAATCGAGGTAGGATTGAAAAGAGGAAAGCTTGATTACGTTTCCTCCGCAAATGCGAATGCCAAAAGAATCGGGGCAACAGGGGCAAAAAGGAAGGAAGGAGATGCCCATGCCGTCTCTTCAACACCCGCGTGGGTCAAACCCCAGCAAACACCTCATGGTACCCATCAGTACGCGCAACATCACCCAAGCTTCTCGGCTCATACTGGGAACGCCTCTAGTTCAACACCCGTGCAGCCTAAAGCACCCACCCAGAGGGAAGCTCCCCAAGTCCCAACTCCGAACACGACTCGACCGGCCAGTAATTCCAACACGACAAGGAATTTCCCTCCGAGGCCATTTCCGGAATTCACCCCACTCCCAATGACGTACGAAGATCTTTTGCCATCCCTCATCGCCAATCATTTGGCCGTGGTAACTCCCAGAAGGGTTCTCAAACCCCCTTTCCCGAAGTGGTATGACCCTAACGCGACTTGCAAGTACCATGGGGGTGTCCTAGGGCATTCCGTTGAAATACATGGTCCAACATTTAATGGATGCTGGATGGCTGACTTTTCAAGAGGATCGACCCAATGTGAGAACCAACCCGCTCGCCAATCATGGAGGGGGAGCGGTTAATGCAGTTGAGTCCGATAGGCCGCACAGGTCTAAACCTTTAAGGGATGTGGCAACCCCTAGGAGGTTTATCTTTGAGGCCCTACAAAAAGGAGGTGTGATTCCCCATAGTGGGTGTAAGGAGGATTCCTGTCTGCTACACTCCGGCGAGCTGCATGACATGGAGACGTGTTTGGGAGTAGAGGAATTGTTACAGCGGATGATAGATCAAGGTCGACTGGAAGTCGGCATTGAAGGAAAAGAAGAGTAGCATATATGCATGCAATCTACGGAGGGGAGCAGTATTGTGAAGCCCAAACCCTTGGTGATATACTTCACTAAAAGCGCAGCTTCGCAAAAGCCTGGACACCCCTTAGTAGCCAAACCTGTTCCTTTCCCGTACCAAAATCGCCACGCGGTCCCGTGGAGATATACACCTCCGAGGGAGAAGGAAGAAGAAGCCACTGACGTCAGCTCGCTGTCAGCTAAAGTAACAAATATCACGGGACTGAGTGGTGTGACCCGTAGTGGTCGTGTGTTCGCACCTCCGGACCTACCAGTCCAACCCGCGGACGTCAAGGGAAAAGGAAAAGTGGTGGAGGAACAAGATGGCGAAGCACCCCACGCTTCGAATAAAGATATTCCGGCAAAGGGCCCCCCGGAGAAAAAGGATGGTAAAAAGGAGGTGTCGCTAGAGGAAGCCAGCGAGTTGCTTCGGATAATTCAGCAAAGCGAATTCAAGGTTATCGAACAGTTCAACAAAACCCCAGCCAGGGTCTCGCTGTTGGAGTTACTTATGAGCTCCGAGCCTCATCGGGCTCTGCTAGTAAAAGTTCTGAACGAGGCTCATGTGGCCCAAGATATCTCGGTAGAAGGTTTCGGAGGGCTGGTCAACAATATCACTGCCAACAACTATCTTGCCTTCGCCGAAGAAGAAATCCCCGCCGAGGGGAGAGGGCATAATAAGGCTTTACACGTATCAGTCAAGTGTATGGACCATATCGTAGCCAAGGTGCTCATCGATAATGGTTCCAGTTTAAACGTGATGCCTAAGAGCACTTTGGAGAAGTTACCATTCAATGCTTCCCACTTAAAACCAAGTTCAATGGTGGTTCGTGCCTTCGACGGCACTCGCCGAGAGGTTAGGGGAGAGATCGATCTCCCAGTACAAATAGGCCCTCACACCTGTCAAGTCACCTTCCAAATAATGGATATTAACCCCCCTTACAGCTGTCTGTTGGGGCGCCCGTGGATCCACTCAGTGGGAGTTGTGCCTTCTACACTCCACCAAAAGCTGAAATTCGTAGTGGAGGGGCACTTGGTCATCGTGTCAGGCGAGGAAGACATCTTGGTAAGCTGCCCATCCTCCATGCCTTATGTGGAAGCCGCAGAAGAATCGTTAGAAACTGCTTTCCAGTCTTTTGAGGTGGTCAGCATTTCCTCCGTGGACTCCCTCTTTGGGCAGCCTTGTCTGTCCGATGCAGCGGTAATGATGGCCCGAGTTATGTTGGGGAACGGTTATGA
Organism: Glycine max; assembly: GCF_000004515.6. Taxonomy (NCBI): domain Eukaryota; kingdom Viridiplantae; phylum Streptophyta; class Magnoliopsida; order Fabales; family Fabaceae; genus Glycine; species Glycine max. The sequence continues at coordinate 34,342,025 of NC_038243.2, read as the reverse complement.
ACCCGGGATGGGTTTAGGCAAAGACAACGGCGGCATAACTAGCCTGATAAATACCCAAGGAAATCGTGGGAAGTATGGTTTAGGCTATAAGCCCACTCAGGCGGACATGAAAAGAAGCATCGCGGGAAGGAAGAACAGTGGTCAAAGCTCGCGTTGGAGACAAGAAAGTGAAGGAAGCCCGCCCTGCCACATAAGTAGAAGCTTTATAAGCGCGGGTCTGGGAGACAAAGGTCAAGTGTTCGCGATATGCGAAGATGATGTTCCGAGTACTTTGGATTTGGTACGACCATGCCCTCCTGATTTCCAGCTGGGAAATTGGCGAGTGGAAGAACGCCTCGGCATTTACGCAACGAGCATAATGTAAACCTTTACGGTTTTAAAAGCTCTATAGTTGGGCCTAGGCTTTAGAGTTTTTCCTTTTGTTAAGGCTTTGTGTCTTTTGTTTTTGAATTTATAATACAAGGATCTTTCTTCATCTGTTCCTATGTCTCTACCCATTCTCATTCATTTGCATGTTTACTTCTTTTTCTGAAACGGCAGATCCGATGACGAGTCCCCCGAAGGTACTAATACCTGGGACCCGCCTATCGACTTCGGGCAAGAAATGAATCAAACGGAAGATGAAGGAAACGAGGATGTGGGACTTCCCCCAGAACTAGAAAGAATTGTCGCCCATGAGGACCAAGAAACGGGGCCTCATCAAGAAGAAACAGAGCTAGTAGACTTAGGAATTGGCAGTGGAAAGAGGGAAGTAAAGATAGGTACAGGTATTACCGCACCTATCCGTGAAGAATTAATAATCCTGCTAAAAGACTACCAAGACATCTTTGCTTGGTCATACCAAGATATGCCCGGTTTGAGTTCTGACATTGTACAGCACCGATTACCTCTAAATCCCGAGTGTTCCCCGGTAAAACAGAAACTGAGAAGGATGAAGCCCAAAACCTCCTTGAAAATAAAAGAAGAAGTGAAGAAGCAATTTGATGTTGGATTTCTGGCCGTCGCTCGGTATCCAGAATGGGTTGCCAACATCGTACCAGTTCCTAAGAAAGATGGGAAAGTACGAATGTGTGTGGATTATCGGGACCTGAATCGGGCCAATCCCAAGGACAATTTTCCTTTACCACACATCGATATCCTCGTGGATAACACGGCCAATTTCGCTTTATTTTCCTTCATGGATGGTTTCTCTGGTTACAATCAGATAAAGATGGCGCCCGAGGATATGGAAAAGACTACTTTCGTCACCCTGTGGGGGACGTTCTGTTACAAAGTGATGTCCTTTGGACTCAAGAATGCCGGGGCAACTTATCAACGGGCCATGGTAGCTTTGTTCCATGATATGATGCATCAAGAGATCGAGGTCTACGTGGACGACATAATTGCTAAATCTAAATCTGAGGAAGAACACCTTGTCAACCTGCGGAAGTTGTTTGAAAGGCTTAAGAAATATCAATTAAGGTTGAACCCCGCTAAGTGTACCTTTGGGGTCAAATCAGGGAAATTGCTTGGTTTCATTGTAAGCCAGAAAGGGATAGAGGTAGACCCCGAAAAAGTGAAGGCTATCCTTGAGATGCCAGAACCCCGTACAGAGAGGCAAGTCCGAGGTTTCCTGGGGCGCTTGAATTATATTTCCAGATTCATATCGCAGCTCACCGCCATTTGTGAGCCGTTGTTCAAGCTTTTGCGCAAAAACCAAACTGATCGCTGGAATGAGGATTGCCAAGAGGCTTTTGGAAGGATCAAAAAGTGCCTAATGAATCCTCCCGTGCTTATGCCACCAGTACCTGGAAGGCCTCTCATTTTGTACATGACAATCTTGGACGAGTCGATGGGGTGTATGCTGGGGCAACATGACGAATCCGGGAAGAAAGAGCGCGCTGTTTACTACCTAAGTAAGAAGTTCACGACCTGTGAGATGAATTATTCCTTGCTCGAAAAAACGTGTTGTGCTTTAGTATGGGCATCCCATCGCCTAAGGCAGTACATGCTGAGCCATACTACCTAGTTGATATCCAAAATGGACCCGGTTAAGTACATCTTTGAAAAGCCAGCTCTCACGGGACGAATCGCCCGGTGGCAAGTCCTGCTATCTGAGTTTGATATAGTCTACGTCACCCAAAAGGCGATAAAAGGAAGCGCTTTAGCAGATTATTTGGCTCAACAGCCTCTTAACGACTACCAGCCCATGCATCCTGAATTCCCGGATGAGGACATCATGGCCTTGTTCGAGGAAAAATTGGACGAAGATCGGGACAAATGGACTGTATGGTTTGACGGAGCGTCAAACATTCTAGGTCATGGCGTTGGGGCAGTGTTGGTCTCTCCGGACAATCAATGTGTACCTTTCACAGCCAGGCTAGGGTTCGACTGCACCAACAACATGGCCGAATATGAAGCATGTGCCCTAGCCGTCCAGGCAGCAATTGACTCCAATGTCAAACTACTCAAGGTGTACGGCGACTCAGCGTTGGTAATCCATTAGCTGAGAGGGGAATAGGAAACTAGAGATCCCAAGCTAATACCCTACAAAGCCTATATCAAGGAATTGGCTAAGACCTTCGATGAGATCTCCTTCCATCATGTTCCCCGCGAGGAAAATCAAATGGCGGATGCACTTGCTACGTTGGCGTCTATGTTCCAGCTAACACCGCACGGGGATCTACCCTACATTGAATTTTGGTGTCGTGGCAAACCCGCGCATTGTTGCCAAGTGGAAGAGGAACGGGACGAAAAGCCTTGGTATTTCGACATCAAGCGATATGTCGTAAGCAAAGAATACCCGCCAGAGATTGCCGACAACGATAAAAGGACATTGAGAAGGTTGGCAGCCGGTTTCTTCATGAGCGGAAGCATACTGTATAAAAGAAATCACGACATGACACTCCTGCGGTGTGTGGATGCCAAGGAGGCAAATCACATGATCGAGGAAGTCCATGAGGGCTCGTTTGGAACGCACGCCAACGGGCATGCTATGGCCAGGAAGATCCTAAGAGCAGGTTATTACTGGCTTACCATGGAAAGTGATTGTTGTGTCCATGTGAGGAAATGCCACAAATGTCAAGCATTCTCAGATAATGTCAATGCCCCACCACATCCTCTGAATGTCATGTCCTCCCCTTGGCCTTTCTCCATGTGGGGAATAGATGTCATCGGGGCCATTGAGCCCAAGGCCTCGAATGGTCATCGCTTCATCCTCGTAGCGATAGATTATTTCACCAAGTGGGTCGAGGCGGCTTCATATACCAATGTCACGAGGAATGTGGTGATCAGGTTCATTAAGAAAGAGATCATCTGCCGATATGGTTTGCCAAGGAAGATTATCACGGACAACGGCACCAACCTGAATAACAAGATGATGGGGGAAATGTGCGAGGAGTTTAAAATCCAGCATCACAATTCCGCACCCTACCGGCCAAAGATGAATGGAGCCGTGGAAGCGGCCAATAAGAATATCAAAAAGATTATCCAAAAGATGACCGTGTCATACAAGGATTGGCACGAAATGCTCCCATTCGCGTTACACGGTTACCGGACTTCAGTGCGAACGTCAACTGGGGCAACGCCGTTCTCATTGGTATATGGGATGGAGGCTGTGTTACCGTTGGAGGTAGAAGTCCCGTCATTAAGGATCTTGGCAGAATCCGGATTAAAGGAATCAGAGTGGGCTCAAACGCGCTATGACCAGCTCAACCTCATTGAGGGTAAGCGCTTAACGGCCATGAGTCATGGGCGCTTATACCAGCAAAGAATGAAGAGTGCATTCGACAAGAAAGTACGCTTACGCAAGTTCCATGAGGGAGACCTTGTGCTAAAGAAAATGTCCCATGCTGTCAAGGACCATCAAGGGAAATGGGCCCCGAACTACGAAGGGCCTTTTGTTGTGAAGAGGGCTTTTTCTGGAGGAGCCCTGGTGCTTACCAACATGGATGGCGAAGAGCTACCTTCACCCGTGAACTCTGATGTCGTCAAACAATATTATGCTTAGAAGCTGGGGCAATTAAGGATGTCGCTGCATGTTCTTTATCTTTATGCGTTTTCTGGATTTCCCCCAGGGATTTCCTGTCTGTTGTATCTCTCGTTACAATCTTTCAAAGAAATGAACGTGGATTCGAGGCTTTAGTCCTCACGTTAGTTTCAAACCTTGCGTTAATTTGTGATCATCTGAGCCCTTCCGCTCAGTTCATGGGATGCCCCAAGCGCTTAATTAGAATTGAACCTGAACCAACTTTCCCTAAATTTGCTGCGTTTAAAAACATTTATGCATACGCATACGCATACGCATGCATATTGTTGTGGTAAAACAGGGGCAGGATCATCTTGAGCTACCTTCTGGGGTAGAGACAAAACATGAACGGCAGAAACCAATCAAGGTAAGATAATGACGCAGTCAAGATTGGTCATACCTGGTTGTTTATTACTTGCAGGTACTTAAGGACGGATGCAAGTGGGGATGGGGTCACGACCGACCGATCGTTGCCCCTTCTCTGCGCGAAACAAGCAGAGAATGTCGCTGCAAGGCAGCCCCGTATCCTTTGTATTTTGCAGTTTTCTTTTACTATTTGTTTGTTTTAAAAAGTAAAAATAAGTAATCAACGCCTAATTCTAACCTAAGTAAGTTCAAGTTAGGCAAGACGCTAATCCATGAGAAGGGAGGGGACATGGTTAATGTTCCCCTCAAAAAAAAAAAAATGTGCAGGTTAGCTCGCCTGGGCGAGCCACCCCTGCACCAAATTATAAGAATGACGAAAGGGGGGACGTTTTTGCATTCAAAAACTTATTTTTCCCCCTTTCAAAAGCCATACCCACGGGATTGTCGAGTTTGCAGCCCTAGGGTCATCCTTTTTCGCATTTTTTGATTCCGTTTTGCGCTTTTGTTCATCACCAACAAGTAAGTGTTCCATCCCTAAGCTTTCTAGCTATTCATTGGTGTATTTTGATCTCCTTTTGGTGCTCTAAATTGTGGGAATGTGCTCAAATATATGGGGCAATTTTGGTTTGTTTTCTTGCTTGATTAGGTTGAATTAGGGGTTTGTATGGGATGGCCCTAGGCCTATAATGCATTTTGAAACAATGGGACATGCCACATTGTCCCCGTTCTCTTGCTGTTGTTACCTAAACGCGCGCCCACCAAGTGTTCGGTGAAATGCCTCAATGGCATTAGCGCGTGACTTTTGTAAGGAAACAACCTATGGGGCGTTTTGGTTTGTACATATTTTCTTTTTTTGGGACATGTATTCATTCCCGAAAAAGGCTATAGTAATTGCCCCACATATATCCCAGGCCTAGGAACCGAAGTTTTTATGCAAAAGAACACAAGAGGAGGTGCATGTTGGGTAAAGTTATCCTTTTTGGCCAGCAATCAGCTATGGGCCACGCTACAATATTTTCCCTATGCCTAGATGGTTAGGAATTTTGCTCGTCATGAATGTGTAGGTTTAGAATAGGTAGCAAAATACCTTTGGCAATTTACACTTTGGGTATGATAGCAAAATACTTGGATGTATGTACATTTAATTTTTGGTAGTCAAAATGTCTCACAAAAATCTATAAATATGTTGCATGTTATGTAAAGAAAATACATTACAAAAATCCCTTTTAATTTGAATACAATTTTAGTGAGCAAAAGAAAATATACTTGAATTTGCATGCGGCTTTAGGTAGTAAAAATCACTTGAAAAAAAAAAAGGAGAGCATGAAATGTAGCACCTTATTGTGTCGATAGTCAAGATTCATCATGAAGTTTGTGTATGTATAGGTATTAGAAATACCAAGATGTGCACGTATGCAATTTTTGATAGCCAAAGTGTTTAGAGTATGCATGTATGTGAATTTAGCAAAGGAAATGTGTGTGATGTAGGTAACAAATACACCTTGGAAGTACATGTAAATAATCTAGGTAACGAAGGTGCCTTGATTGTATATGGGTGCATTTTTCTTAGTTATAAGAATGTCTTGTGCAAGTGAACGTTCGTGAAGAAGTATGCGCATAAGCTTGCTCTAAATCTACATTGATGTTTGTATTTATTGGAGGGGGTTGTATGCCATTTTTGTTTTAAGGGTAGCATTTCTTGGTAAAAACTAACTGTCCCAAATGTTTGCCTTCGCAGGAATGGCCCCGAGGAAGCTTGCCTCAAAGAGGTCCAGGAAGGACAAGGCGGCCGAAGGAACTAGTTCCGCTCCGGAGTACGACAGTCACCGCTTTAGGAGCGCTATACACCAGCAGCGCTTCGAGGCCATCAAGGGATGGTCGTTTCTCCGGGAGCAACGCGTCCAGCTCAGGGACGACGAGTATACTGATTTCCAGGAGGAAATAGGGCGCCGGCAGTGGGCATCACTGGTTACTCCCATGGCCAAGTTCGATCCGGAAATAGTCCTTGAGTTTTATGCCAATGCTTGGCCAACAGAGGAGGGCGTGCGTGACATGAGATCCTGGGTAAGGGGTCAGTGGATCCCATTTGATGCCGACGCTATCGGCCAGCTCCTGGGATATCCGTTGGTGTTGGAAGAGGGCCAGGAATGTGAGTATGGCCAGAGGAGGAACCGGTCTGATGGGTTCGATGAGGAGGCCATCACCCAGCTGCTATGTATACCGGGGCAAGATTTTGCCTGGACTGCTGCAGGGAGGCGAGTGCGAATCATGCGCACCAACATGACCACCCTGACCCAGATATGGATGACGTTGCTCCTCAGCAACATCCTGCCCAGCGATCATAATTCCGACCTTCCCCTGCCGAAGTGTCAGTTGGTGTACGCCATCCTGACACAGATGAGCGTCCATGTGGCTCAGTTAATCGCTGATGCCATTTATATTTTTGCAGGTATGGCGCCTACTAGGCACCCTTTGGACCCAAATAAGTCCAACAGGGCCCTGGGATTTCCCGCACTGATCACAGGACTCTGCCAGTCATTTGGAGTCCTCGTTGCACCTACCAAGGTAATTCGGCCGCCCATCACCCGGGCTTTTATTGAGAAGTACTGTACCCAGAGACAGGCTCAGGGTGATGCTCCACAGGCCGCGGGCGCGCCACCACCACCTCATCAGGCTGGCCAGGCTGGGGCATTTGACATGGAGCAGTATTTACGGCATTTGGTTCGCCAGCAGGCGGCCAACCACCGAGCACATGTACAGACCCATGATTGTCTGTACCAGATGAGCCTTAGCATGCAGAGCCAGGGCTTCGCTTTTTTTTCATGCCCTACTCCAGACCAGTTCAGGGCAGAGGTTGCATGGCCCGGAGATTGGCCCGAGGCCCAAGCAGGAGAGGCACCCCCAGAAGCTCCCGGCAATGGAGAAGAGGCCCACGAGGACGAGGAGATGGCCGATTTGCTTGACTTCTTGGGAGGGAGTGGAGCTACATGACTGGGAGATCCCCAAGATTCATGTTTTCTTTCATATTTCTTTTATCATTTTTATGTTATGTTATTGTTTTGACTTGAGAGACTAATGTTTGTTTTTTTTGTTTCGATTGTCATTTGTACAGCGCATACATTTTTTTAGATTGTTGCGTTAGTGTTTATATATCATTACTATCGATGATGTTTGAAATTCTAGAACCGTGTAGAGTTCTTCGTTTAGGAACATCGTCCAAAAAATATATATGTAAAATAAACAAAAATCATGATAAAAATAAAAATAGAAAAGAAAAAAATGAAATGAATGAAATGGAAAAGAGAACAAAAGGGAAAAGAAGAGAGCAAGTAAAGAAAAAGAGAGCAAATAAGGAAAAAAAGAAAGCAAGTAAGAAAAAAGGTGGAAAAAGAGAAAATAAGTTGTCTAGCTAAAAACCGACATGCTTTTGAAAAGAGATGACTTCCAACTTTTCTTTAAAAAAATTCACTGATCATAACTAGTTTTTGAAAAAAAATGGGTATACACCTGAAGGGTGAATGCTGTGAAGTTTTCCCCGGACGCCCGAAATGGACTAGGATGAATGCACAAATTGATAAAAGAACATATTTTGGAAACATTGGGTTGACTAAAATAGAGGAAATGAATCCTGAGCCCTAGCATCACATGACCATAAAAATTTGACACTTGAGTGTCCGCATAGGTGCATGCATGACCAGTTTTGCATAAAGTTTCCAAATCATCATTTTTGCATTTGTGTCATGGAAATAATGTGGGGCATCCCTTTTATCCTTGAACCAAACCAAACCCTGACATGTACCATGCCTAGCCATTCTACAAGTCTTGAGCCAAAATCCTGACTCACCATAATCCTTACCCTCGGAAGCAAAAAATAAGAGAAGGGAAATTTCCAATCAAAGAAAAAGAGAAGGAAAGTTTCCAATCAAAGGAAAAAAGGAAGCAAGGAAATTCCCAATCAAAGAGAGGGAGAAAGAAAAAAAGAAAAGAAAGAAAATTCCCAACCAAAGAATGGGAGAAAGTAAAGAAAGAAAAGAAGAAAGCTCCTGGTCAAAGAAACCAGAAGAAATGTGCAGAAAGGTCTTTTGACCAGACAATATCTGAACAATACAGAATTGTCACCAAATGAACAAAAAGAAGGAAAGGAAACCACGACCTAAAATGGTCTTCTCCCTTTGATTACCAACCAAAATCCCGTGCGCTAGCGACTTTTTCGCCCCGCACTAAACAAAAACAGAAAAAGAAAAAGCCAACAAAAAAATCAAAAGCCAAAAACACACAAAAGCCGAAAAACCCATCAAGAAAACCCATTCCCAAGGGAAGTCCTATTGATCCATGATCACGCATGTAATTTTTGATTTGATAGGAAATGATTTGCAAAGTCAAGTCATGACATATCTATGGTTCGGAATTAGGATGAAACACTTACCTGTGCGAGATTGATACACTTTGAGTAATTTTCTTCTATTTTTGTCGGACCCAGTGTTTCCTCTAAATGTTCATTTAGAAACGAAATGCTAACATCCAAAATCTCAGTTAAGGTTATGGGGGATTTCATCAGCAGACTCTCCTTCCCCGGTAAACGCATTGTTTTTCACTCAAAAAAAAAAGCGTATGCTGCTCTAATCAGTTGGAATATTTATCTCTTTACTTAGCATGTTTGCATTTTAGCGAAGAAAACACCGAGACTTTTTCAAGTCTCACGAGTTATCCAGAACTACGTAGGTCTGAGTTCCTCATTGGAGGATACGTAGGAGCAAGAGCCTCGCTTTTGTCGACCACACCGCCTTTTGTTGCCATGACCCAAGAGCTGGTAGCCCGCGGAGACACCTTACGGTTATCCGCACCTCGTCATTCAGTCACCCCAAGTGTGATTGACGAGCAGAGGCCAATATGGTCATCTACGCCCTTTCCGGAGATGTCAGCATTTTCCGATGGAGACTTTTCAAGTCTCACAAATTATCTAGAACTACGTAGGTCTGAGTTCCTCATTGGAGGATACGTAGGAGCAAGAGCCTTGCTTTTGTCGGCCACCCCATAATCTTTGTCATACTGACCCTGAGGTCATGTGACATGCACCCTTGTGTCATCCAGAGGCGGCGGGCCCGATGACAAGCAGAGACAAAATTTGGTCATTCTGCACCCTTGTGTCATCCAGAGGCGGCGGGCCCGATGATACACGGAGATACCTTACGGTTATCCGCACCCTTTTGTCATCCAGAGGCGGCGGGCTCGATGATACGCGGAGATACCTTACGGTTATCCGCACCCTTTTGTCATCCAGAGGCGGCGGGCCCGATGATACGCGGAGATACCTTACGGTTATCCGCACCCTTGTGTCATCCAGAGGCGGAGGGCCCGATGATACGCGGAGATACCTTATGGTTATCCGCACCCTTTTGTCATCCAGAGGCGGCGGGCCCGATGACAAGCAGAGACAAAATTTGGTCATTCTGCACCCTTGTGTCATCCAGAGGCGGCGGGCCCGATGATACGCGGAGATACCTTACGGTTATCCGCACCCTTTTGTCATCCAGAGGCGGCGGGCCCGATGACAAGCAGAGACAAAATTTGGTCATTCTGCACCCTTGTGTCATCCAGAGGCGGCGGGCCCGATGATACGCGGAGATACCTTACGGTTATCCGCACCCTTGTGTCATCCAGAGGCGGCGGGCCCGATGATACGCGGAAATACCCGAGTGGTTATCCGTATAAACATTCTTTTGCTATCTGTAAGACAGAACGCTTGATAGCATGCAGAGACTTACATAGTCTTTTGCACCTTTTGTTCCTCCGGGAACAACAAGTCATTTACATGCGGAAATTTTATGGTCACCCGCGACTCTCGTCAACCGAGAGGAGCGAAATTAGTGTCATACACTAATTTTCGTCCGGGGACCTTTGCTTGATGACATGCGACCTTTCTTTGGTCCTTGTGAGGTGCTTGGCACCCATCATTAGGCAATTTGTGAAAATTCCGGGAACGACAAGTCATGGTCACCCGCGACTCTCGTCAACCGAGAGGAGCGAAATTAGTGTCATACACTAATTTTCGTCCGGGGACCTTTGCTTGATGACATGCGACCTTTCTTTGGTCCTTGTGAGGTGCTTGGCACCCATCATTAGGAAATTTGTGAAAATTCCGGGAACGACAAGTCATGGTCACCCGCGACTCTCGTCAACCGAGAGGAGCGAAATTAGTGTCATACACTAATTTTCGTCCGGGGACCTTTGCTTGATGACATGCGACCTTTCTTTGGTCCTTGTGAGGTGCTTGGCACCCATCATTAGGAAATTTGTGAAATTCCGGGAACGATAAGTCATGGTCACCCGCGACTCTCGTCAACCGAGAGGAGCGAAATTAGTGTCATACACTAATTTTCGTCCGGGGACCTTTGCTTGATGACATGCGACCTTTCTTTGGTCCTTGTGAGGTGCTTGGCACCCATTGTCATACCCTAATTTCGTCCGGGGACCTTTGCTTGATGACATGCGACCATTCTTTGGTCCTCGTGAGGTGCTTGGCACCCATCATTAGGCAATTTGAGAAATTCCAGGACATGCCGAAAAACCAAAAAAAATATTGATGCACAATCCGTAAGTTTCCGTGACACACCGGAAATCAAATGGAAGCATCGTTGCATAATTAAGTGAGGTTCCGTAACATTCCGTAAGTCAAAAAGGGGATGATTATGTAATCCGCAAGGTTCCGTAACATTACGGAAAGAAAACAAGTATCGTTACGAAATTCGTAAGTTTCCGTAACTTTACGAAAAAAGAATTACCAAAAAACAGCAGAGGGGGGTGTACTTAGTAAAAATGGGGGTGCAAATAGCACCCAGGCCCACTTGGGCCCTCCAGAATATTCCTCCAGAAGGCGGTTGCTTCTGGAGGAAGCAACCCTGCTCGCCTGGGCGAGCTGAGCTCGCCTGGGCGAGCTGGGCGGCAACCACCTCCCCTATTTTGCTATAAATAGGGGAGGAAGTGAAGAAGGAAGGGGTTCAGCCCCTTAGGCACTTCTCTCTCTTTCGAATTTGCTTGGAAAAATTGTTTCCGTGAAGAAAATCTAAGCCGAGGCGCTTCCGAAACGTTTCCGTAACGTTTTCCGTGAGGAATCTCGCAAAGGTTTCAACCGTTCTTCGACGTTCTTCATTCGTTCTTCATCGTTCTTCGATCTTCAACGGGTAAGTACCTCGAACCAAGCTTTTCGATTCATTCTATGTACCCGTAGTGGTCCACATTGTGTTTCATGCATTTTTATTCTCGTTTTGTTTACTTTTTATACCCCCTGTTGACGTGCTTAAGCCATTTTACTTAAGTCATTTCTCGCTTAACTTAAAAATAAAATAAATTTCCACCGAACGTTTGAATTGTATTATCCATTAACTTCGGTCAAAATAAATTCCGACCGTTCGGTCGTGCCGTAACCACGTTGGAAATCAAAAAGAGGTAAAAAATAATATAATAATCAAAAAGACATCTTTTAGTAAAATAAAGCGGAAAATCAATCGGACGTTTTCTCTTTGGGATTTCTCATTCTTAATCGAATTGATTAATAACTAAAGTGAAACTAAAGGCTAAAATCAATTCGCCTAGTCAAGCTCGTCCATAAAAATAGGCTTTTGAAGTTTGTCATTTCATTTCCTCACTAAGTAAAATGGATCATTTTTAAGGCCCAACGCCTTAAAATGATCACCTCTTATGGTAAAAAAGAATCACTTGATAAGAAAGAACTACGTAGGTCTGATTTTCTCATCCCAAATTGAGGAATACGTAGGAGCAAAGGGAAACACCCTTGTCGACCACAAAAAGAGAAAATATAAAAAGGGTATAAAGGATATAGAGACATAAAAAGGGAACATAAAAAATCAAAGTCATGTTTGCACATTCGATTAAAGGCTGCCGTCCCTTGGGGCGGATGTGTGGGGTGCTAATACCTTCCCCGTGCGTAAATACAACTCCCGAACCTTTCACTTAAAAGTTCGTAGATCGCGTCTTTTCCGGTTTTTCCGACGTTTTCCTCAAATAAACGTTGGTGGCGACTCCGCGCGTATTCCTTTCGTGGAACACGCATCCCGCGAGTCACGCGTCGCCCTCCCGCCGAAGGGTAGGTTGCGACAGTTGGCGACTCCACTGGGGACTGTTTTTAGAGAGTTAGGCCATTTAATCTTGTGCAATGTTTTACCGTGACTTATCCCTTTGTTGGTTTTCCTTCATTATGTTCTTATGTATATAAACTCTTTGTTGCTTTTAGTGCGTTTTAAAATGTATGCATGGGGTAAATATTTATTCATTTGATGCACACAAACACCAACACTATTTGCACACACTGTGAGTGAAAAAGGGCCCTATACCCGGGTTCATGGGAACATAAGGAGCGGAGGTGAATCTGTGGTCATGCTAGGTCTCCGACTTGCTTGATTACAGTGAACCCTCATCTAGAGCTTTTCTCTTTGAAAACCTATTGTTGCTAGTAGTCCCTACTGCTACAATATGTTCGTCAAAGGGGATGATACCTCTAGAAACCATCAAGAGAGATATAACTACCTTGGGGATTATTGCTAAAAGCCTAGTTAGTTCTCTCCCTTATAGGTCCCTTCAATAGGGGCACGAAGCAAACACGCTGCGTGCCATTTTTCACACTGCCATGCATGAATATCATATACCCTTTTGCTTATGTTCGGTAAATATTGTCATACTGTGCACATTCCCGCATTGTGTCTTTTGCATAGGCATTGCATATGGGTTCTGTCTTGATCCCTACTGTAAACAAACCAACGGAGGGTCCGTGTCGCCTTCTTAAAAACGTGCGTTGGGGCATTTCGCTACCCCTAGATGTCGTATCTAAGAAGGTGACAAATTCCCCGGACCCCCGTATTCGTAAATTGCATCTGTGTCATATGCATCTCTTCATGCATTCATCCATCCCACCCATGAGATATCGGAGTTTTGATTTGCACCAGCTTTTGTCTCACTTTAGTAAGCATGGGAACAAATCAAACCGGCAAGAGGTTCTACCAAGTCAAGGTCAAAAGCCCAGATACCACCAGCATCAAGGAATTAGGGCGGTTGATGGAACCCCTCCAAATGCAAGCCTTCCGCAAGACTTACGGAAAGATCTTAGAGTTGACCATAGCAGAGGTGTCCATAGAAGCCATTGCATCACTCACCCAATACTACGACCAGCCTTTGAGATGCTTCACATTCGGAGACTTCCAATTAGTACCAACCATTGAAGAATTTGAAGAAATTCTAGGATGTCCTCTTGGGGGAAGAAAACCATATCTTTCCTCCGGATGTCTCCCCTCTTTGAGCAGAATTGCAACTGTGGTCAAGGATTCAGCAAGAGGTTTGGACCGCATAAAACAGACTCGGAACGGCATAGCGGGCCTACCACAGAAGTACCTAGAAGACAAGGCGAGGGGTATGGCCAATCAAGGAGACTGGGTCCCGTTTATGGATGTGTTAGCTTTGCTAATTTTTGGGGTCGTCCTCTTTCCAAACGTGGATGGTTTGGTAGACCTAGCAGCAATCGACGCTTTCCTTGCCTACCACCATAGCAAGGAAAGTCCGGTGGTAGCTGTCTTGGCAGATCTATTTGACACATTTGACCGAAGGTGCGAGAAGAGTAGCGCACGGATCATCTGTTGCTTACCCGCCCTCTGTGTTTGGTTGGTTTCACACTTGTTCCAACAAGACACAAGACATCCATGTCCGCTCCTGAGCCATCGCTCGTGTACTGAAAAGAGGAGAATGGATTGGGACCAGCTCATGGCCGGGATAGGAGGTAGAACAATCAGTTGGTTCCCCCGATGGAAGGAAGGAAAAGAAGGAGTCCTTTTCTCATGTGGAAGATACCCAAACATTCCGCTGGTAGGAACGAGGGGTTGTATTAATTACAATCCCACGCTCGCTATAAGACAACTAGGGTACCCCATGAGGGGAGCACCGACAGAAGAAAGCATGTCTCCTTTCCTTGTGAGGGATCTCGGCGCACAAAATTCCAAGACTATACAAAGAATCCATAAGGCATGGGAAACCCCGTTAAGGAAAGATCAAGAGCTTAGAGGCATTCGTAATGGCATCATTGGTGGGTACCACGAATGGCTGAAAGTTCGCATACGAGGTTTAGATTGGCTCGCCAAGTTAAAAGTCGTCAGCGAAGAGAATTTTGAAGCACCGGAAGAGGACGAAGAAGTCCAAGCTCTCAAAAGCGAGTTAGGAAAGGCAAAACTCGCCAAGGAGAAGTTCAAGTTGGCTGCTACACACGTTCGGAAGGAGTGTGCCGGGTTACGGGAAAAGAATGCAATTACCGCAAGAGCCCTTGAACAAGAGACCAAGAGGGCTCGCAAGGAAGAGTATGGCCGGAACAAATTTCGCGGAGCTCTATGGGGTAGCAATAATGAACTCAAGTTGCGAAGGGAAGAAAGGGACCAGTCGCGAGCACATAGCATGGTTCTGAAAGAGGAGTTGATTGCTTGTTCAAGGTCCAAAAGAAGCTTGTCTCAGCGTTTATGCGAGACAGAGACCAACATGTTAGCTATCATCGCCAAGTACCAAGAAGAGTTAGGTCTAGCCACGGCCCACGAGCATAGAATCGCGGATGAGTATGCCCAAGTATACGCGGAAAAAGAGGCTAGAGGAAGGGTGATCGACTCTTTACACCAAGAGGCAACCATGTGGATGGATCGGTTTGCTCTTACCTTGAACGGGAGTCAAGAACTTCCCTGATTGTTAGCCAAGGCCAAGGCGATGGCAGACACCTACTCCGCCCCCGAAGAGATTCATGGGCTTCTCGGCTATTGTCAGCATATGATAGACTTAATGGCCCACATAATTAGAAATCGTTAGGAAACTTGTATGGTCTCTCAGACCTTGACTAGATATGACTTCCTTTTTGAAATAAAATGAGTTGGTCCCATGTTTCTACTCCAAAAAGCTTGTGCAAATCAAATCACTCCTACATCTCATCTCTAGCATGCATTTTCTTTCTTTACCCACTCCTCACGTTTGGTTTTTTAGGAAAAAACACCATAACTAAACGCGCCGCAAGGGATCCCTATCGCACCAGATCCAAATCTAGAACGATGGGTGATCAAGAGGAGACGCAGGAACAGATGAAAGCCGACATGTCGGCTCTGAAAGAACAAATGGCCTCCATGATGGAGGCCATGTTAGGTATGAAGCAGCTCATGGAGAAGAGCGCGGCCACTGCCGCCGCTGTCAGTTCGGCTGCCGAAGCAGACCCGACTCTCTTGGCAACTACGCACCATCCTCCCTCAAACATAGTAGGACGGGGAAGGGACACACTGGGGCACGATGGCAGCCCTCACCTGGGATACAACCGAGCGGCTTACCCTTATGGATTGCCGCCCAACTATTCACCACCCATCTTGCAAGAAGATGCGGGCCACATTGCTTCTCCCGTCCATGAAAAAGAGCCTCCTCAGCAGCCCGACGAAGTCCATAAAGACCCTCAAGATTATGCTCGGAGGGATGTCGAGTTTTATCCCCCGATCCCCGAAGGGCCGGCACCAGGCACGTTGCCTCAACCCAACATCGCAGCATCGCCAATAGTTTTGTCTATGGAAGGGCCGCCCCCGGCAACTGAAGAAAGGAGGAAGCTCGATCTCCTTGAGGAAAGATTGAGGGCTGTGGAAGGATTTGGGGACTATCCGTTTGCAGACATGACGGATCTTTGCTTAGTACCCGATGTTGTTATTCCCCCGAAGTTCAAAGTGTCGGACTTCGACAAGTATAAAGGGACGACTTGTCCCAAAAACCATCTCAAAATGTACTGCCGTAAGATGGGCGCCCATTCTAAAGATGAAAAGCTGTTGATACACTTCTTTCAGGATAGCTTGGCCGGAGCTGCGGTAGTGTGGTACACTAATTTGGAAGCTTCCCGTATCCGTACTTGGAAGGATCTGATTACCGCCTTCCTAAGGCAGTATCAGTACAATTCTGATATGGCTCCTGACCGTACTCAACTGCAGAATATGTTCAAGAAAGAGGGTGAAACCTTTAAAGAATATGCGCAGCGATGGAGGGATTTGGCGGCACAAGTAGCTCCTCCCATGGTTGAGAGAGAGATGATCACCATGATGGTAGACACTCTGCCAGTGTTCTACTATGAGAAGCTAGTGGGTTACATGCCGTCCAGCTTTACGGATCTGGTGTTTGCCGGGGAAAGAATCGAGGTTGGATTGAAGAGAGGAAAGTTTGATTACGTTTCCTCCACAAACGTGAATGCCAAAAGAATCGGGGCAACAGGGGCAAAAAGGAAGGAAGGAGATGCCCATGCCGTCTCTTCAACACCCGCGTGGGTCAAACCCCAGCAAACACCTCATGGTACCCATCAGTACGCGCAACATCACCCAAGCTTCTCGGCTCATGCTGGGAACGCCTCTAGTTCAACACCCGTGCAGCCTAAAGCACCCACCCAGAGGGAAGCTCCCCAAGTTCCAACTCCGAACACGACTCGACCGGCCGGTAATTCCAACACGACAAGGAACTTCCCTCCGAGGCCATTGCCGGAATTCACCCCGCTCCCAATGACGTACGAAGATCTTCTACCATCCCTCATCGCCAATCATTTGGCCGTGGTAACTCCCGGAAGGGTCCTCGAACCCCCTTTCCCGAAGTGGTATGACCCTAATGCAACTTGCAAGTACCATGGGGGTGTCCCGGGGCATTCCGTCGAAAAATGCTTGGCCCTTAAATACAAGGTCCAACATTTAATGGATGCCGGATGGCTGACTTTCCAAGAGGATCGGCCCAATGTGAGGACCAACCCGCTCGCCAATCATGGAGGGGGAGCAGTTAATGCAGTTGAATCCGATAGGCCCCACAGGTCTAAACCTTTAAGAGATGTGGCAACCCCTAGGAGGTTTATCTTTGAGGCCCTACAAAAGGGAGGTGTAATTCCCCATAGTGGGTGTAAGGAGGATTCCTGTCTGCTACATTCCGGCGAGATGCATGACATGGAGACGTGTTTGGAAGTAGAGGAATTGTTACAGCGGATGATAGACCAAGGTCGACTAGAAGTCGGCATTGAAGGAAAAGAAGAGCAGCATATATGCATGCAATCTACGGAGGGGAGCGGTGTTGCGAAGCCCAAACCCTTGGTGATATACTTCACTAAAAGTGCAGCCTCGCAAAAGCCCGGGCACCCCTTAATGGCCAAACCTGTTCCTTTCCCGTACCAAAATAGTCACGCGGTCCCGTGGAGATATACACCTCCGGGGAAGAAGGAAGAAGAAGTCACTGACGTCAGCTCGCTGTCAGCTAAAGTAACAAATATCACGGGGCTGAGTGGTGTGACCCGTAGTGGTCGTGTGTTCGCACCTCCGGACCTACCAGTCCAACCCGCCGACGTCAAAGGAAAAGGAAAAGTGGTGGAGGAACAAGATGGCGAAGCACCCCACGCTTCGAATAAAGATATTCCAGCAAAGGAGCCCCCAGAGAAAAAGGATGGTAGAAAGGAGGTGTCGCTAGAGGAAGCCAGCGAGTTCCTTCGCATAATTCAGCAGAGTGAATTCAAGGTTATCGAACAGCTCAACAAAACCCCGGCTAGGGTCTCGCTGCTGGAGTTACTTATGAGCTCCGAGCCTCATCGGGCTCTGCTAGTAAAAGTGTTGAACGAGGCTCACGTGGCCCAAGATATCTCGGTAGAAGGTTTCGGAGGGCTGGTCAACAATATCACTGCCAACAACTATCTTGCCTTCGCCGAAGAAGAAATCCCCGCCGAGGGGAGAGGGCATAATAAGGCTTTACACGTGTCAGTCAAGTGTATGGACCATATCGTAGCCAAGGTACTCATCGATAATGGTTCCAGTTTAAACGTGATGCCTAAGAGCACTTTGGAGAAGTTACCATTCAATGTTTCCCACTTAAAACCAAGTTCAATGGTGGTTCGAGCCTTCGACGGCACTCGCCGAGAGGTTAGGGGAGAGATCGATCTCCCAGTACAAATAGGCCCTCACACCTGTCAAGTCACCTTCCAAATAATGGATATTAACCCCCCCTACAGCTGCCTGTTGGGGCGCCCGTGGATCCACTCAGTGGGAGTCGTGCCGTCTACGCTGCACCAAAAGCTGAAATTCGTAGTGGAGGGGCACTTGGTCATCGTGTCAGGCGAGGAAGATATCTTGGTAAGCTACCCATCCTCCATGCCTTATGTGGAAGCCGCAGAAGAATCGTTAGAAACTGCTTTCCAGTCTTTTGAGGTGGTCAGCATTTCCTCCG
The DNA here is from genome assembly GCF_000004515.6 of Glycine max. Classification (NCBI taxonomy): domain Eukaryota; kingdom Viridiplantae; phylum Streptophyta; class Magnoliopsida; order Fabales; family Fabaceae; genus Glycine; species Glycine max. Next base: position 34,323,409 of record NC_038243.2, on the reverse strand, counting down.
TGGACTCCCTCTTTGGGCAACCTTGTCTGTCCGATGCAGCGGTAATGATGGCCCGAGTTATGTTGGGGAACGGTTTTGAACCCGGGATGGGTTTAGAAAAAAACAACGGCGGCATAACTAGCCTGATAAATACTCAAGGAAATCGTGGGAAGTATGGTTTAGGCTATAAGCCCACTCAGGCAGACATGAAAAGAAGCATTGCGGGAAGGAAGAACAATGGTCAAAGTTCGCGTTGGAGACAAGAAGGTGAAGGAAGCCCGCCCTGCCACATAAGTAGAAGCTTTATAAGTGCGGGTTCGGGAGACAAAGGTCAAGCGTTCGCGATATGCGAAGATGATATTCCGAGTACTTTGGATTTGGTACGACCATGCTCTCCTGATTTCCAGCTGGGAAATTGGCGAGTGGAGGAACGCCCCGGCATTTACGCAACAAGCATAATGTAAACCTTTACGGTTTTAAAAGCTCTATAGTTGGGCCTAGGCTTTAGAGTTTTCATTTTGCTAAGGCTTTGTGTCTTTTGTGTTTGAATTTATAATACAAGGATCTTTCTTCATCTGTTCCTGGTCTCTACCCATTCTCATTCATTTGCATGTTTACTTCTTTTTCTAAAAACGGCAGATTCGATGACGAGTCCCCGAAGGTACTAATACCTGGGACCCGTCTATCAACTTCGAGCAAGAAATGAATCAAACGGAAGATGAAGGAGATGAGATGTGGGACTTCCTTCGGAACTAGAAAGAATGGTCGCCCATGAGGACCAAGAAATGGGGCCTCATCAAGAAGAAACAGAGCTAGTAGACTTAGGAATTGGCAGTGGAAAGAGGGAAGTAAAGATAGGTACAGGCATTACCGCACCTATCCGTGAAGAATTAATAATCCTGCTAAAAGACTACCAAGACATCTTTGCTTGGTCATACCAAGATATGCCCGGTTTGAGTTCTGACATTGTGCAGCACCGTTACCTCTAAATCCCGGGTGTTCCCCAGTAAAACAGAAATTGAGGAGGATGAAGCCCGAAACATCCTTGAAGATAAAAGAAGAAGTGAAGAAGCAATTTGACGCTGGATTTCTGGCCGTCGCTCGGTATCCAGAATGGGTTGCCAACATCGTACCAGTTCCTAAAAAAGATGGGAAAGTACGAATGTGTGTAGATTACCGGGACCTGAATCGGGCCAGTCCCAAAGACAATTTTCCTTTACCACACATCGATATCCTCGTAGATAACACGGCCAATTTCGCTTTATTTTCCTTCATGGACGGTTTCTCTGGTTACAATCAGATAAAGATGGCGCCCGAGGATATGGAAAAGACTACTTTCGTCACCCTGTGGGGAACGTTCTGTTACAAGGTGATGTCCTTTGGACTCAAGAATGCCGGGGCAACTTATCAACGGGCCATGGTAGCTTTGTTCCATGATATGATGCATCAAGAGATCGAGGTCTACGTGGACGACATAATTGCTAAATCTAAATCTGAGGAAGAACACCTTGTCAACCTGCGGAAGTTGTTCGAAAGGCTTAAGAAATATCAATTAAGGTTGAACCCCGCTAAGTGTACCTTTGGGGTCAAATCAGGGAAATTGCTTGGTTTCGTTGTAAGCCAGAAAGGGATAGAGGTAGACCCCGAAAAAGTGAAGGCTATCCTTGAGATGCCAGAACCCCGTACAGAGAGGCAAGTCCGAGGTTTCCTGGGGCGCTTGAATTATATTGCCAGATTCATATCGCAGCTCACCGCCATTTGTGAGCCGTTGTTTAAACTCTTGCGCAAAAACCAAACTGATCGGTGGAATGAGGATTGCCAAGAGGCTTTTGGAAGGATCAAAAAGTGCCTAATGAATCCTCCCGTGCTTATGCCACCAGTACCTGGAAGGCCTCTCATTTTGTACATGACAATCTTGGACGAGTCAATGGGGTGTATGCTGGGGCAACATGACGAATCCGGGAAGAAAGAGCGCGCTGTTTACTACCTAAGTAAGAAGTTCACGACCTGTGAGATGAATTACTCCTTGCTCGAAAGAACGTGTTGTGCTTTAGTATGGGCATCCCATCGCCTAAGGCAGTACATGCTGAGCCATACTACCTGGTTGATATCCAAAATGGACCCGGTCAAGTACATCTTTGAAAAGCCAGCTCTCACAGGACGAATCGCCCGGTGGCAAGTCTTGCTATCTGAGTTTGATATAGTCTACGTCACCCAAAAGGCGATAAAAGGAAGCGCTTTGGCAGATTATTTGGCCCAACAGCCTCTTAACGACTACCAGCCCATGCATCCGGAATTCCCGGATGAGGACATCATGGCCTTGTTCGAGGAAAAGTTGGACGAAGATCGGGACAAATGGACTGTATGGTTTGACGGAGCGTCAAACATTCTAGGTCATGGCGTTGGGGCAGTGTTGATCTCTCCGGACAATCAATGTGTACCTTTCACAGCCAGGCTAGGATTCGACTGCACCAACAACATGGCCGAATATGAAGCATGTGCCCTAGCCGTCCAGGCAGCAATTGACTCCGATGTCAAACTACTCAAGGTGTACGGCGACTCAGCGTTGGTAATCCATCAGCTGAGAGGGGAATGGGAAACTAGAGATCCCAAGCTGATACCCTACAAAGCCTACATCAAGGAATTGGCTAAGACTTTCGATGAGATCTCCTTCCATCATGTTCCCCGCGAGGAAAACAAATGGCGGATGCACTCGCTACGTTGGCATCTATGTTCCAGCTAACACCGCACGGGGACCTACCCTACATTGAATTTCAGTGTCGTGGCAAACCCGCACATTGTTGCCAAGTGGAAGAGGAACGGGACGGAAAGCCTTGGTATTACGACATCAAGCGATATGTCGTAAGCAAAGAATACCCGCCAGAGATTGCCGACAACGATAAAAGGACATTGAGGAGGTTGGCAGCCAGTTTCTTCATGAGTGGAGCACACTGTATAAGAGAAATCACGACATGACACTCCTGCGGTGTGTGGATGCCAAGGAGGCAAATCACATGATCGAGGAAGTCCATGAGGGCTCGTTTGGAACGCACGCCAACGGGCATGCTATGGCCAGGAAGATCTTAAGAGCAGGTTATTACTGGCTTACCATGGAAAGTGATTGTTGTGTCCATGTGAGGAAGTGCCACAAATGTCAAGCATTCGCAGATAATGTCAATGCCCCACCACATCCTCTGAATGTCATGTCCGCCCCTTGGCCTTCTCCATGTGGGGAATAGATGTCATCGGGGCCATTGAGCCCAAGGCCTCGAATGGTCATCGCTTCATCCTCGTAGCGATAGATTATTTCACCAAGTGGGTCGAGGCGGCTTCCTACACCAATGTCACGAGGAATGTGGTGGTCAGGTTCATTAAGAAAGAGATCATCTGCCGATATGGTTTGCCAAGAAAGATTATCACGGACAACGGCACCAACCTGAATAATAAGATGATGGGGGAAATGTGCGAGGAGTTTAAAATCCAGCATCACAATTCCACACCCTACCGGCCAAAGATGAATGGAGCCGTGGAAGCAGCCAATAAGAATATCAAAAAGATTATCCAAAAGATGACCGTGTCATACAAGGATTGGCACGAGATGCTCCCATTCGCGTTACACGGTTACCGGACTTCAGTGCGAACGTCAACTGGGGCAACGCCGTTCTCATTGGTATATGGGATGGAGGCGGTGTTACCGTTTGAGGTAGAAGTCCCGTCATTAAGGATCTTGGCAGAATCCGGGTTAAAGGAATCAGAGTGGGCTCAAACACGCTACGATCAGCTCAACCTCATTGAGGGTAAGCGCTTAACGGCCATGAGTCATGGGCGCTTATACCAGCAAAGAATGAAGAGTGCATTCGACAAGAAAGTACGCTTACGCAAGTTCCATGAGGGAGACCTTGTGCTAAAGAAAATGTCCCATGCTGTCAAGGACCATCGAGGGAAATGGGCCCCGAACTACGAAGGGCCTTTTGTCGTGAAGAGGGCTTTTTCCGGAGGAGCTTTGGTGCTTACCAACATGGATGGCGAAGAGCTACCTTCACCCGTGAACTCTGATGTCGTCAAACAATATTATGCTTAGAAGCTGGGGCAATTAAGGATGTCGCTGCATGTTCTTTATCTTTATGCGTTTTCGGATTTCCCCCAGGGATTTCCTGTCTGTTGTATCTCTCGTTACAATCTTTCAAAGAAATGAACGTGGATTTGAGGCTTTTAGTCCTCACGTTAGTTTCACACCTTGCGTTAATTTGTGATCGCCTGAGCCCTTCCGCTCAGTTCATGGGATCCCCAAGCGCTTAATTAGAATTGAACCTGAACCAACTTTCCCTAAATTTTCTGCGTTTGAAAACATCCATGCATACGCATACGCATACGCATGTATATTGTTGTGGTAAAACAGGGGCAGGATCACCTTGGGCTACCTTCCGGAGTGGAGACAAAACATGAACGGCAGAAATCAATCAAGGTAGGGTAATGATGCGGTCAAGAGTGGCCATACCTGGTTGTTTATTACTTGCAGGTACTTAAGGATGAATGCAAGCGGGGATGGGGTCACGACCGACCGATCGTTGCCCTTCTCTATGCGAAACAAGCAGGGAATGTCGCTGCAAGGCAGCCCCGTATCCTTTGTATTTTGCAGCTTTCTGTTGCTATTTGTTTGTTTTAAAAAGGAAAAGAGTAATAATAAGATAAGTAATCAACGCCTAATTCTAACCTAAGTAAGTTCAAGTTAGGCAAAATGCTAATCCATGGGAAGGGAGGGGACATGGTTAATGTTCCCCTCAAAAAAAAAAAAAAAAAAAAAAGTGCAGGTTAGCTCGCCTGGGCGAGCCACCC